>NW_026993151.1:0-18854 GCF_028769735.1 Zonotrichia leucophrys gambelii
CGGGATCCGCCCCCATCAGTCCCATAAGTGTCCCCCAGACCCTCCAGGATCCCTCAGTGCCCCCTCAGCGCCCATTCGGGACCCCCAAAAGCGTTCCTGGACCCCCTGAGTGCTCCCAACCCCACAGATGCCCGGTACAGCCACTTCTGGGAATTCATCTCCTCTCATCCCCCGCGGCCCCAGATCCCCTCAGAACACAGTCCCGCGCCTAAAATTCCTGCCACGCCCTGCGCCCTAAGGAGCCCGGTTGGAGCTCCCCGAGCTCCACCCAAGGCCTCTCGAACCCTTTATGTTTCCCCCAGGGCCTCAATTCGCGGCTTGGACGCAAATGTGTCCCCCAAGTGCTGTCCCGGAACCCCAGACATTGTGTTCAAGCTACTTCGGGGACTACAGCTCCCATCATGCTCCGCGGTGCACGTCCAGCACTATTCCAGCCAGGACTTTATCTCCCGTCATGCCCCGCGTCCCATGGAGAGCCATTGCAGCTGCGCCTAGACTCCTGTGATGCTCTGCAGCCCCATTAAACCGTAAGATACCCGCGCCTACAACTCCCATCACCCCCCGCGCCTCACACAGCCCCGTTCAAGCTCCCTAAGGGCCCTCCTGGACCCCCTGGTGCTGCCCCAGACCCCGAACTGTCTCTTAGAATCCCTGAGTGCCACTCCAGATGCCTACCCGGCTCCCCCAAGTGTCCTCCAGACCCTCAAGTTCTCTCTGAATTTCCCACCCAGACCCAAAACTGCCCCAAATGTGCCACAGGAATTTCTCTGTGGAACCCGAATTTCCCTTCTTGACCCTGTCTGAGAAAAAGATTATAAAAAAGATGACAAAAAGACTACAAATATAACTAATTTCCATGAAGAGGAAGAAATAGGTAGCCAATATTAATTAATTAATGACAGGAATTCTGTTTCTTAGCATGAGAGCCAAATTATTTTTTTGGTTGTGAAAAATGTACTAATTTTTAAACAAAAATATTAAAAAATGTAATAAAAATAATTATGGATAATATAAATTAGAATAATGTATTTATTTTATTTATTAATAAATTTTATTTTTAAGTAAAATGCTTAAATTTTTTACATGTTTTGAAATGTCAGTTGGGTGATGGATGATGTCAGACATGGTGAGGCTGTGGGTGAGGAGCAGCTTGTCCAAACAGGCTCAGCCTGCAAGGGCCTCATTCTTCTTGCTGCCCAGACCTACTAAGGAGACATTCAGCTTCAAGATCTCTTGGGGGAATGCTTCTATCCCGCCTTCTCATAACTGGAAAACAAAAAAATAATCATGTGATTAAAAAACCAAAAAATCATGATCTGCACTCTGGAATCTCCCTCCTGAAGAAACCTCCAAATTGACTCCAGTCACTGCACAAGCCCTGGAGACTCAAAGGCAATGGAAGGGAGACAAAGAGCTCCTGAGGGCTTTCTGTATTTTAATCAGCCCCATGCTGGATTTGTGGCTGGGTCCAGGAGCCTCACGCACGCAGAGAAGAATGAAGAAGCTGCTCAAGGAGTCAGCAGCAAAACTCCAAGTGCCTTGAAGCATGGCTCGGCCCCAGTGAGGGCAGGGAGTGCCAAAGGCTGCCCAGGGCCTGGTGAGAGCAGATCCTTGAGGGCAGGATTGCAGGGAGCCCAAGGCTCTGAGCAGGGAACTGCAATGCTGAGCCAGGCCTGGCTTGGCTGCAGGAAGCAGAAAGGCCAAGCCCTGAGCCCAGCCTGGGCCAGCAGGGCCTGTCCCTCACGGCTGCCTCAGGGCTCTTGGTGGGCCAGGGGGATGTGAGGGGCAGCAAGGACAAATGGCATCAACCTGCAGCCCCTGCCGGCCTCCCCAGGGAGGCCGAGGGAGAAGCAAAGTGCAGCCCCTGCCAGGAAAGTTCCTCCTGTGGGGCCTCCAGAGGCGCTGCCCGAGCCCAGGGCACAAAGGCCTGGCTGCCTGTGGCCCTGCCAGCCCTGCCCAGCCCTTGGCCATGTGTCCTGCAGGCTGTGCCCCCTGTGTGTGCTGCTCCTCTGCCCTCGCCCATCTCGCTGTGCCCCAGCATTTCTCACCCAGCGTTTCTGTGCCCTCCCTGGGCTCCCTGCACCCAGCGCTGCCGGCTCCTGGCACACAGAGCCCGGCCATGGCCCAGCCTCACCCTGCCACACCTCCAGCACCAACATTCTGCACTGCGAGGGACTTTGCTTTCTCCTCAGCTCCAGCCTGAACCTTCCAAGGGGCACTTTGGGGAGCTTTCCTGCAATTCCCTCTGCCAAGGAAAGCTCTGTCTCCTGCTGGTCACAAGCAGAGAAGGGCCTGCGGGAGATGTAGTTGTCAGAGGCTGTTTGGGGCCCAGTGACTGTGAAATTATTGAAGATTTTAAATATTCTGTGAAAGGAGGTGTTGTATTGGACTAGATATTTAGTTGGTTTCACTGGGTGTTGGGAAAACATGTTATTGGGTCACGTGGATGGTATATTCCCCCTCACATGGCTTCTCCCTCACCCCCTGATCTCTGTATCCCTGGTGGTCTGCCCCACGGGTGGTCCCTCCCCTCGCCCCTCCCCAGTGTTATCCCATTGGCTGCAGTCCTCTTTCCCTGCCCCCATCACCTGGGGCATAAAACCCTACCACAGGTGAGGTTCTACCTCTTTGCTACCTGGTGGTCACTGACAGCAGAAGTGTCCCTGTCTCAAGCCAATAACCTGGATACGCATCTCCATGTGGCAGAGAGCGCTCTTGGTCTTTTGTCTCGTTCATGCGATTCTGTGTTGACTTTAGTATTGAGTGAGCTGGCTCTGGATTACAATAAGCCTAGAGACCCACGGTTACCGCAAGGAGGGGCATCAACACGGGAGTTCCAGGGAGCAGACTTCAGCCTATAAAGGATTGAGCTGGGGAGAAACAAATCAGGTACTGATTTTTTAAAGGGAAACAGCCCTTAAAAACAAAGGATTCCAAGAAGGGTGGACACAATTCAAGAAAATAATTTTGACAGAGCAGCAACAGCCTGTCCCTCTGTGCCCAAAAGTGAGCTAGCAAGGAAAATGAATGACCTGGCAGGGCATGGAGCATTTTCCAGGAATTCAAGGGAAAAAAATTAGGGTGCATCACCTTTCGACAGAGGGGCAGGAAACTCAGGACATGTTAAAGGATGTTCTTAGGCCATTCAGAAAGAAAATAAGAGATGTGAAAGCTCAATTAGGATTTAACCAGGCCACTTCTGTGAAGGATAATAAAAATGATTTTATAAATATATTAATGGAAAAAGGAAGGCTAAGGACAACTTCCATTCCTTATTGGGGGGGAAATGGTTAAGATGAGGAAAAAGCTGAGGTACTTAACCCCTTCTTAGCCTTAGTTTTCAAGAATAAGCCAAGTTGTCCTCAAGACAAGTGTTCTCCTGAGCTGGTGGATGGGCACCGGGAGAAGAACATCCCCCCTGTAATCCAGGAGGAAGCAGCTGACAACCTGCTGAGCCACTCAGATGCTCACAGGTCTCTCTGAGAGCAGATGGGATCCATCCCAGGCGGATGAGGGAGCTGTGGATGAGCTCCCCAAGCTGCTCTCCATCATTTACCATGAGTCCTGGCTCAGCAGGGAGGTGCCAGAGGATTGGAGGTGCCAGTGTGAGCCCATCCCCAAGAAGGGCTGGAAGGAGGAGCTGGGGAACTCCAGGCCTGTCAGCCTGACCTGGGTGCCCGGCAAGGTGATGGAACAGATCACCTTGAGTGCCATCACAGGGCACCCACAGGATGGCCAAGGGATCAGAGTGGCTGGAGAGCAGCCACACAGAAAGGGACGTGGGGGCACTGCTGGACAGCAGGCTGGACATGAACTAGCAGAGTGCCTGGGTGGGCAAGAAGGCCAATGGCTCCTGGCCTGGATCAGGAATGGTGTGGCCAGGAGGAGGAGGGCTTCTGTGCTAGCACTGATCTGCCCCCAGCTCTGCACACAGACATTGCTGCTGAAACTTCAGAGAAGGCAACAAAAGGACATCTCTGGTGAAAACTTTGCTGGGAGATTGTTTAGTTCATTTAAAGACACCTAGAGTACAGGTCCTCATTGACACAACAAACATGGAGAGAAACAGAATGAGAAATGGCACAAGGAATGGGCTTTCTTTGTGGACAATATTAAAAAACTGAAACGCATGGGGGGAATCCCACAACTAAATCAACAGGAACAGTCAAAGCTGACTTTTATTACAAATGATTTGCAGAAACTCACAAGCAGTTTAATGTTTCTGAAAGCATCCACTCATCAGTCTCCACAATGCAGCCTTGAGCTCCTGGTTCCTCAGGCTGTAGATGAGGGGGTTCAGGGCTGGAGGCACCACCGAGTACAGAACTGACAGGGCGAGATCTAAGGATGGGGAAGAAGTGGAGGGCGGCTTCAGGTAGGCAAAAAATGAGGTGCTGACAAACAGGGAGACCACAGCCAGGTGAGGGAGGCAGGTGGAAAAGGCTTTGTGCTGTCCTTGCTCAGAGGGGATCCTCAGCACAGCCCTGAAGATCTGCACATAGGAGAAAACAATGAATACAAAACAACCAAAAGCTAAAGAGGCAGCAACCAATGAAATCCCAATTTTTCTGAAAGTGGAGTGTGAGCAGGAGAGTTTAAGGATCTGGGGCACCTCACAGAAGAACTGGCCCAGGGCATTGCCATGGCACAGGGGCAGGGAAAATGTATTGGCTGTGTGCAGCAGAGCAATGAGAAAGGCACTGGCCCAGGCAGCTGCTGCCATGTGGGCACAAGCTCTGCTGCCCAGGAGGGTCCCGTAGTGCAGGAGTTTGCAGATGGACACATAGAGGTCGTAGCACATGACGGTCAGGAGGGAAAACTCTGCTCCCATAAAGAAGAGAAAGAAAAACACCTGAGCAGCACATCCTTTGTAGGAGATGTTCCTGGTGTCCCAGAGGGAATTGTGCATGGCTTTGGGGACAGTGGTGCAGATGGAGCCCAGGTCGCTGAGGGCCAGGTTGAGCAGGAAGAAGAACATGGGCGTGTGCAGGTGGTGGCTGCAGGCGACGGCGCTGATGATGAGGCCGTTGCCCAGGAGGGCAGCCAGGGAGATGCCCAGCAAGAGGCAGAAGTGCAGGAGCTGCAGCTGCCGCGTGTCTGCCAATGCCAGCAGGAGGAAGTGACTAATGGCACTGCTGTTGGACATTTCTTCACTCTGACCATGGTGGACTGTTGAAAGAAGACATTGACAAAGTGTGACCAATTTCTTTGAGTCAATCCTTTGTATTTTATTTGGAATCCCCTTTAAAATCATTGCCTTTCCTGTGAGGGGGGTTTGCTAAACTTTCTTTGAGTTCGGGTTTGTGCTGCTGAGTTTCTGCCTCATCTTCAGCATTGCTCTCTGCCTGAACACTGCTGATCTCAATAGGAAAACAGCGCTCCCTGTGCCCCAGTGCAGTTGGACCTGCAGGAACCACACAAATGCCCTTTGTTCAATTCACCCCTTTTGATTTCATCATGATCGCACTAAAAACTTTCTTGAAAAATAAAGTGGACTTTTTGAATTCTCCAGTTTAAAAATAGTTTTCTCCAAAGCCTTCTCTCTTTCCCTATGCAGCTGGACAGGATGGGATACCAAGGGTTGGTCTGGCTCTCTGCTGCCTGGAGTTGTGCCTACTGGGAGCAGTTTCTCTCTATCCAAGCCTTGTCCCTGCCAGTGCTGCCCGAGCCCAGCCCAGCCCTGGGGGCTCAGCTCTGCCCTGCAGACCCCTCCCAGCACAGGGCACTGCCCAGGGGCATCTCCCTGGCACCAGGGCCTTAAGGCAGGGCAGACAAACAGAGATGCTGCAAACCAAGGTGCTGCTGCTGCTGTCTGTAGGGAGAGGAGGCTGAGGAGGTATTGTCTGAGGGAGATCTAAAGCACATCTTCTGATGCCCAGGGTGACAGTGCAGGAGTCTCAATGACACAGCCAAATATGACAGCCCCTTTCCTTTCCCTTGAGGAGAAAGCTGAGAGCAGCCCTGGCCATGCAGCACCATCTCCACAGCAGGAGGAATCTGCCCTGATGGGGGTGGCTCCTTCCACCTCCAACTTCTCCCCTGCAGCGTCCATGGGGAGCTGCCAGGCAGGCTGAGAGCTGCCCCTGGCAGTTGGCACATGCCCTGGGCTGGCCAAGAGCCCTGAGGGTTGCAGGAGCTGCTCTGCAGGACAGCCCTGGGCAGCCCTGGCTGCAGCCCCAGCTTCACCCCTTGCAGCCGTCCCTGGCAGCAGGAGCCGTCCTGCCCTGTCCCTCTGACGGTGCCCAGGGCAGCCCCGCTCTGCAGCACATCCTCCTCATCCTGCTCCTCCTGTACCACAGAGAAACTGGGAGAGTCCTCCTGACACATCCCCCAGGCTGTGGGGTGTGCTGGCTTCAGGAGATCCCTCCAGGAGCACAGGGGACATTGCCCTGCACCCACACACTCACCATGCACAGGGCTGTGAAGATCTTTCTCCAAGTGAAGTCTCAGCTCAATGTCTTCCCAATCCTGATTGCCTTCAGCCTGTCTCTGCCTGGCTGCTGTCCCCTCAGTGCCTGCAGGCAGAGCCCTCAGCCCTGCTGGGCTGGGAGAGAGCTGTTCCAGGGAAGAGCTGTTCCTTTAAAGCTCAGCAGCACAGACACAGCACAAGGACTTTAATGAGCCTCTTGGGGCTTTGGTGTTGTTTACATCAGACTGAGCCCCTGAGAGTGTCTTCAAAAAACTTCTCAAGAACTCAAAATTAAATTTAAACTCTGAAGTTTCTAAAAGTTTTAATGGGTCCCACTGAAAACGCAACTGGGAAAGTGTCCCCAGGTTGCAGTTAGAGCAGAACACTGGAGGCAGTGATGACAGCTGGGGACAAACAAGGCCAACGTGCTTCTGGTGCTGAGCACACCTGGATGTGTTTGAGGAATGCAAAGGGCCAAGGCCTGAGCCCCAGCCCCTGGCCAGGCAGATCCTGTCCCTCCCTCCTTGCTCAGGGCTCTTCCCGGGATGGGCACTGGCATGTGGGGATGTGCAATGGCAAGGGCAGGAGCATGGGGCGGCCCCTGCCAGGCTGCTGAGCAGGGACAAGGAGGCAATGAGGCCCCAGCCCTGCAAGGGTCACTTGCCCCCTCGTGGCCTCAGGCCCAGGCCCAGCAGCCATGGCCAAAGTGCTGCCCAAGTTGGCTCTGTCAGGGCTTTCTTGCAGCTGCTGCCCATCCCTGTGCCCTGTGCAGCCCAGGCTATCCCACGGTGTCCCTGCCCTGTGCCTCTGTCCCTGCAGGCTCTGGGAACAGGTCCCCCTGTACGGTTTGGACACATACCTTGGCATATTGGAATGTTGTCCAAGTGTGATGGTGGTCACAAGGGTTTTCAGGGTGAGAGAGAGACGAGAATGTTGAATCCATGTTCAGAAGGCTTGATTTATTTTTTTATGACATATATACTACATTATGACTATACTAAAAGAAATAGAAGAGAAAGTTCCCAGAAGGCTAGCTAAACTAAGGACAGAAAAGAATGAGTAAAAAAGGTCTGTGTCCCGGCAGAGAGCAAGAGCAGCTCTGCCATGAGTGGTCAGTAAATACAAACATCTACAGGAGACCAATCATGGATCCACCTGTTGCATTCCACAGCAGAAGATATCCATTGTTTACATTTTGTAAAAAAAGAGGCCACAGCTTCTTAGAAGGGAGAAAAATCCCAATAAAGGATTTTTCAGAAAAGATGTCTATGACACACATGGATGGCTATAGGAGACCAAAGCATAAATTCTCATCCCTTTTTTCTGAAAATATAGGATCATAAGTCCCTATACTATCCTTTGGTGGTGTTAATTACAATGAAACTAACCTTTCTGAAGAGAAGGGTGTCCTTCTTTGTTCGTAATATCCAATAGAAACATAAAAATAATTAAGAATCATTTTAGGCATTGGAATTCATGACCATGGCACTCCAGAAAGGGGCCTAGGAAGAATCCATGTGTTTTTCAGTACAAGTATTGTTCTGGAACCATGAAATATAACTGAAGAGGACAACTGGAAAGTGACTTTGTCCTGCAGCCTTATGGTGCTTCTTTTTTAAGAAATTCATGTGTAAAATTATAACTAATCTGATGTCACCTGTATTTTTAGAGGGAAAAAGGGGTCATTAATATTACAGCGACCTTTGACGGTCACTGTGGTGAGAGAAGGATGAGAATCTTGTTTCTTGATCAGAAGGCTTGATTTATTTATATAATATATATAATACATTATAACTATACTAAAAAGAATAAGAAGACAAGTTGCAGAGAGCTGCTCAGCTAAGAATAGAATAGAAGGAATGAATAACAAAGTTCTGTGTCCAGGGAATCTGTCCCTGAGCTGCTCCTGTGATTGGCCTTTAATGGTACACATGGAAGATGAGCCAATCACAGGGACACCTGCTACATTTCACAGCAGCTGATAACAATTGTTTACATTCTTCTTCTGGGGCTCTGCTTCCCAGAAGATGGACAAATGTGAAAGAAAGGATTTCTATGAAAAAATGTCTGCGACATCTCACCTTTCTAAATTTTATAAATTAAAAGAAAAATGCTGATGTGAAATGAACAGGAAATGTCTTCACCTGTAAAATATACAATACTAACAAATCACTAAAACAATCCTACAATATAAGAAAACGCAAAAAACAATGCAAAGAGAATTCAAGTCCAAGCAGCTGGGTTTCAGGAACAGTCCAAGAGCTGAAGTTGTTTCTTTTGGACATCTGAGAGTCCTTTTTGGTCCTGAAGACAGACTTGCTGCAAAAGAGTCCCATCAATAGTTATCAAAAAACCATTGACAGTCCTACAACAATTTCCAACAATTTCAAACAATTTGAACAACTTTGGAATGTCCCTTTCTGGCCCTTCAATGCTTCAGTGCTTCAGAGCTGCTGCCCGCTATTTTCAATCTTTTTTATTTAATTTTAAATTTTTTTTGGTTTTTTTTTTTTTTTGATCGAAAATGAAAAGAGCAGCAGCAGAGCAGAGCAGTGCCAGAGAAGGAAAGGCCTTGGGGGCCCTGGCCCGTGATGGACCAGGAACCCCAAAACTGGCCCACAAAGGGGGACCAGGACCGGTAGGAGAAACCTCAACCCCCAGTAACACCAAGAGGCCAAATGCTGGCCCTGGCCCAGGAACTTGCTGAGCCCAACGGCCCAGGCCAAACCCATGAGGCAGGCTCTGCATTCCCACAGGCCTGCACCCTGCTGCCAGTACAATGGCAGCACGAGTGGGGACACGCTTCCTTCTCCCAAAACCACTGAGGCATGCCAGCAGCAGGGAAATAGAAGCCTTGTCCAGCAATCCCATCTGGGGTCTGGAGATGTTTGTTCCCCACAGCCAACCACCTATGGTCTCCTCCATCTGTGCCCTCTCCCTCTGCACTGCAAACACAGCAGGTTTGTCTCTCATCTGCCCCATGGTTTCATCCCCACCCCCTCCGGGCTGGGAACCAAAGGCAGAGCTCTCGGGATGCACCTGCCCCCCGCCACTAGGGCGCAAGAGGCGGCAGAGATGGCAGCCTCCATGGGACAATCCCCGAAAAATCACCCCCGAACCCGCCGAGAATGCTGATCTTAAAAGCAGGGAGACGGGCTGCCCCCCCAGTCAGCTGGCGGGCAGCCTCCGCTCCACGGAAGGGAAGACCAGCCGCCGGGGCCGCTGCTACAGCAACTGGTCCGGGATGGTCTGAGCTCGAACAAGCCGCCGGTTCCAGGGCAGTCTCTGACGCCGACACGGAGGACACAGCCTCCGAAAACAGCAGGACTGCTGGGGCAGCCTGTGCAGGCAGCGGGGGGGAAGCCGGAACCAGGGAGGGAATCTTGCTGGATGTAGGAGTGGCCGCGGGCTTTTCCGAGGGTCCCGCAGCTTCGGCGCCGTCTCCAGCACCATCCTGAACAGGGACCGTCTCGGCTTGAAGCGGCGAGGAGGCCGATGGAAGCGGCAGAGGGGCCGGAGAGATCTTCTCCTCCGCTGAGCCGGAAGCTGGAGACGCGTCGTCGTCGCTTAGCAACTCAGCAGCCACAGGAAGTGCCTCTTCTGCATTCTCAGACGCAGGCGCTGGCAGGGGCGGGGAGGCCTGTGAAGCCGTGGGCGGGATCGCCTGGAGTGGCGGCCGCGCCAGTGAGGCGGGTCTTGAAGGCGGACGCAGCGCTGGCAGGGGCGGCTCACACGGCGCCGGCTCGAGCGGGACTGCCCACTCCCATCCCCCCGGAGAGAGAGAAGGGGGGGGAGGAGAAGGTTTCGTCTGCGCAGGCTCCGGAGAAAGAGTAAAAAAAACTTCTTCGCTCGGCGCAGTTTCGCCTCCCCTCGCCGCGAAGCAGGGGGGGCCGGGAAGCCCCCACTCATCCCCCGCCGGGTCTTCTCCCACTGGGGACGGTGGAAACGGAGCCTGCCCATAGCAGTTAGAAATCTATTGAAAAATAGCTGCTCTCCATTTCAAAACTGGGAAGAGCTTTATAAATGCTGGGTAGATAGAAGGCAAAACACGTTCCTGGCCCCAGACGAACTGGAAAATGGAATTCATGCATTCCCAGACAAAAACATCCAAGGCGTACAGGACATCAGTAAAGAACCCAAAAAGCTTTGCCCATCGAAAGAACTCATAGAGATCTGTTGCTGACAGAAAAATCCCATCTTCTCTACACCATTTTTGCCAGAGGGCAATAAGTTTCTCCTCTGAAGGAGAGAACTGAACCTCTTCTTCCAAGGCATGTGTCTGCCATACCAACCGCCACCAACTACGAAGGGCTGGTTCATCAGGAAGGGAAAAGCCAACAGTACCTTTTGAAAGTGTCCAGCTTGCTCTGGCCAGCTCTCCGAACATCTTCCTGAAGGTTTTCCAGAAGAAGGTTCACTTGTGGTCAGCCTTGGCTGTGAACTCTGTCCAAATCAGGATCTTCAGTTCTGCAACTCCTGGCTTGATCCACTTCTGTGGTCACTTCAAAGCAACCATCACTTGCTACACATACAGGATTTTTCCTAGTGCAGCAATTTTGCTCCTCTGGTCTTATCAAATTAATTTTTGCTCTGACACGAGGGGTCACCAGATATTACAGTGACCTTTGACGGTCACTGTGGTGAGAGAAGGATGAGAATCTTGTTTCTTGATCAGAAGGCTTGATTTATTTATATAAGATATATAATACATTATAACTATACTAAAAAGAATAAGAAGACAAGTTGCAGAGAGCTGCTCAGCTAAGAATAGAATAGAAGGAATGAATAACAAAGTTCTGTGTCCAGGGAATCTGTCCCTGAGCTGCTCCTGTGATTGGCCTTTAATGGTACACATGGAAGATGAGCCAATCACAGGGACACCTGCTACATTTCACAGCAGCTGATAACAATTGTTTACATTCTTCTTCTGGGGCTCTGCTTCCCAGAAGATGGACAAATGTGAAAGAAAGGATTTCTATGAAAAAATGTCTGCGACACATTAAGGGTAGCTAAGGCCTATCCATAAGACATTCTATAAATGTTCAGATTATTGAGCCCCAAAGGATAAGTTATCATGGTATACCATGATAAAGGGTACCTTTATCAACATCATATGGATCACTGTTTATCTGGCCCCAGCTCCTCCCGGGGCCCGCGGAGGACACACCTGGAGCGGCCACTCCCTCTGCCTCCGCGGCTTCCCCAGCCCAAGCTCCACCGCTTGGCAGCGCGGCCGCCGGCCCCGAGCCACCTCTGTCCCGTTCCCGGGAGCGAATGCCTGGGCATGGCGAACCCTTTATTAAATTCTCTTCGTCCAGCTGCAGAGGGGAGTGAGTGAACAGCCCACATGGATGCCTGGAATTTGGCCTGGGTCAACCCACGACACCTTGGTACCACAGGGGTCACAATGGACCCTTGGCTCTATGGGGTCTCATTGGTTCCATCAGGCCTTGCAGGGCCACCTAATTCAACAAGGCCTCAAAGTTTCACAGTGGTCTCCAGGATTCCATGGGGCCCTGCAATGTCAAAATGGACCTTTAGATCCTGGGGGCCCACGGTGTCACAATGGGCTCTTTTGGTTCTACAGCTTCACAATGGCCCCTCGGTTCCATGTGTCCTGCACTGTTTCATGAATCCTTAGTTCCATGGGGTCCTGTAGGGTCACAGTGGTCTCCTTGGTTTCGTGATGCCACAGCTGCCATAATTTCCATGGTATCACAACTGCCCTTGGATCCTAATAGGCCCTAGAGTGTGACAATGGCCCCTTGCTTCCATGATACCCTGTAGTGTCACAATGGTGTCCATGATTCCATCAGGCCCTGCAGTGTTACTGGGGAGATTTGGTTCAATGACACTCCACACTGTCACCACGGCCCCTTTGTTCCACAGAGCCCCACTGTGTCACTGTGGTCCATTTGGTTCCAAGGCTCAGAAGTGCCAGAATGACCCTTTGGTTCCATCAGGCCTTGAAGTTTCAAAATGGTCTCCATGGTTTCATATGTACCCCCTGTGTCACAAGAGACTCTGGTTCCCTGAAGTTCTCCAGTGTCACTATGGGCCCTTGGTTCCAAGAGGTTTGGTAGAGTCCCAATTGACTCCTTGGTTCCATGAAGCCCTGCTGTGTCACAATGCCCATGGTTCCATGAGTGTACATGGTGTCACCACGGTCTCCTTGGAGTCCCAGTACCACCATGGTCTCCTTGGTACCATCCAGGCCTTGTAACAAGTGATAGGGAGCCATTTTGTGCTGTAGATGAAACGCTGCAGAACTCATGGTTGTGAGGCTGTGTCACTGACAAGAAACAAAAACCACCTGAATCTGAACGCCAAATATCATCTCAAGTACCTTCAATCCCAGCCTCGACAGAGGTAGAAAATACAAACAGAGATTCCACAGTAAATCAAAAACAGGGACCATATTTGGAATGCAGGCAAAATGCATTCAAGTGCATTCGAATGGACTTGCTATGATAGGGAGGTGATGATCCCCTATTCCAAGAGTGAACTTAACAAGGGCTGACTATTGAAGGACCTGCAGAGAACCACAACATAAGAAAAGCAGGTGGCACAGGTAATTCTGGGATAGGCAGACCAGAAAGCAAGAGCAGGTGAGCCAGTGCAGTCGCCACCAAGAAGATCACGTTCACATGCTGTGGGCAGCAACCCCATCAGGCCGTGCCACCATCCCCTGGTACAAGGGGGGTCACGATGGTTCGTTTCACTGATCTCAGGGTGCAAAGACATACAGCAGGGGACTTTCAGTATTAACCAAAACAAATGCACCTTTTATTGAGTGCCCACAGCAGATGCAGCAGAAGGATTAGAATGGGGATAAAGGATAGAGAGACAGAGAAAAGGAGCGGGGGAATAGCTGCCAACAGAGGGATGAAATCCTCATGGTCCAGCCAATAGTTCCGTCTGGTCATGTCGGGGAGAGTCTCAAAGCCTTTGGTTAACTCAGGGCTCTTTTATAATCTACCGCTGGGAGTGGAGCAGGACAGCACATGGAGGGAACAGCGGAGAATAAATCCATTGGGAACAGGTACAGACAGTCCAGTTCTGAACAGCACAAACCGGTGCCAGCAGTGAGCGGGGCCCGTTGTTTCAGGACTGGTTCCTATGGGAAACATCCCGCTTCCCATGGCAGACATCCTGCTCCAGTCAGGCCAGCACCCCTGGGTTAGAATTTGAAGGGTCTAAGTCTCAGTCCTTGGGGAGGGCTTCAATCTCCGTCCTTGACAGCGGCTGTGAGGCAGATGAGGGATCTTTGGACCGTCTCTTATAGACTGACATCGCAAAACATAAAAATAATTATTCATCTCCCCTTAAAAGAAAATTAACTGAATTAATAAAATTATAATGATTTTTCTTATTTATAGTATTGTTATGTTTGCCCAATTATCCCATCAAAAAAAAAAAAAAAAACAAACAGTATTTAAGGCAGCAACAATTTTAATTGAATAGTTTAGAAAATATATAAATAAGGGATAATTTGGTTCAAATAATAGCGCATAAGCAAAAACAACCACGGGGTACAGAGGGCAGGGTTCAATGACCCTTGCCACTTCACGTACAAGCTTGCCAAGGAAAATTCACCCCTTATATGCCATGTGTCAATTCCATCTCCTCCTATTTTCGGTTCGTCACTTTTCTGTCTCTGCCCTCATTACCACCTTTACCACGCATACACCACCACTCGGTTTGGTGGTCGCACAAGTCTTTGGGGGTCGTCACTGATGAAGGCTCTGTAGTCTTCTTCGTTGTCCTTTAATTCACCTTTGGGTTACACATGCGCACCAAGCCAGTACAATGTAAGCCAAGACTAACGTATCACTGCTTCTACATATCAAAGCAATAAGTCCCTTATAATTAGCATTTTCTTGGACCCAACCAGGTTCTTGGTCATTTTTAGCAACTGTATCTTCAGCTTCTTTCCTGTGGTCCTTGAGAACATCTGCTGGGAAAGGGGGAGTGGGTGGAGCCCCTCCTTTCCCTCTCTTCTTTGGCATTACAACTTTTAACTATTAACTGTTTTATTATTTCCAGATATTAGTTACTGTATCAATATTGATTACTGCTTCAATTTTTATCAGCATGAATCATACCTATTTATCACAGGGGGCTCTCCGACCTTCTCACACCTGCGGAGATCGGGGCAGTCTCTGTCCTTCTCAGCCCTGGTGTGACTCCACCCAAACATCATCGGGGTCAGAGGGACAGAGACACCCCCAAACCCCCAGAATGGCAGAACCTGGGATTTGGTTTCGGGCTGAGGATTTAGGAAGGGGCTGGAATTGGGGCTGGGTTGGAGTTGGGGCTGAGATTTGGATTAGAGCTGGGATTGGGGTTAAGGCTACACATGGGATTGGCTTTGGGCTGGGGTTGGGTTGTGGTCTGGGGCTAGACAAGTTTGGAATTGGGATGTGATTAAATAGAACTGTCAGTGTGTCTATACGTGGAGTGAGATTGAGACCAGGATCAGGGTCAGGTTTGGGACTGAGCTCACCCAGAGCGGGACAGTGGGGATGTCACTGCAGGATGTCCCTGGCATCATCCCAGCCCTCCTCAGGCACCTCCAAACATGGGGGGCAGCTGGGTGCTCCAAGATCCAGGTGCTCCCACACTGCCCCTCCATACCAGGCGAGCATTCCCTGAGGGCAGCCCTGACTGTGACCCTTGGGGCTCTGGGATCAGCCCTCACATCCCTGTGGGAGAAGCTGCAGACAGGATGAGAGATTTCCCCCCCCACTTCCTTGTGGAAAGATGAAGCCCAGCTGCCCTTTCCTTCTGGTGCCTCCTCCTCTCCTCAGCTGAGGATGTCAAACTTCCCAGGAGCAGGAAAATCCCCTTTCTCTTTTTCCTTGTGGCTGCAGGTTGGAACACCCACCCAGAATTAAGGATTTTCTGACAGCCCTGCTGAATGACACTGGGAAGAGATTTGTGAGAAAGGGAGGAAATTGTATTTCAATAGTAAATAAAAGGTGCAAAATTATTTCTTTCTGTCACATTTGTTTTCAGTCAGTTGCACTTCTGGCCCCAGGCCAGAGAAAAGGGTGGGGCTGGGGGCTGGGAGAGGCGTGGGGCTGGGAAAAGGTTGCGGTTGGTGCTCAAAGAAGAGATGAAGGGGGGTCTGGGTTCTCAGGAATGCAGGTCCCAGGAGGTCTCAGGGTCATGAAAATGAGGGGGGGAAGCAGGGACGTGGAGAGGTAGAAGGGAGTTCCAGGGGGTCCTTGAGCCCAGGAAAGGGGAGTCCAGGGTTTCCCAAAAAGGGGGGACCAGAGTGGGGACACCCGGGATGTTCGGAAAGGGGGAGTTCAGGGTGTCTCTGGTTTTGCAGAAAGGTGGGGCTGGGAAAGGCAGGAATGGGAGACCAAGGCGTTCCAGGTTGTCCCAGAGTCAAGCCTACGCCAAGTCTGGAGGCTGGGAGCCATGGGATGCCCGGGAAAAGGGGAGCAGAGGGTCCTGATGTCCAGAACAGGGGGACTCAGGGGTTCCCAGTGCTGGCAGTGGCGGTTCAGGGTCCCGGTGCCGGGAGTGCCACTCCCCCCTGGCCCCCCAGGAGCGCCCTCAGCCCCAGCGCTGGAGCCATCGCGCTGCTCCTCCTCACTGCCAGTGTGATCCCAGGATGATCCCAGTAGAACTCAGTCACTCAGGAGCTGCTCCCAGGATGATCCCAGTACAGCCCAGTCACTCCCAGTCCTGGCATCCCCCCAGGCCTCTCTGCGTTCCGACCTGTCCCGGCTCCATCCCCGCCCCTCCCGGGGGCTGCGAGGGCTGCGGGAGCGGAGGAGGAGGAGGAGGAGGGAGGGAGGAAGAGGCGGAGCGGGGGAGGAGAGGGGGAGCCACGCGGCTGCGGCGCTGCCTGAACTTGCAGCAGCCTCTCGTCCCCTCCTGTCAGGGAGTTGTGCAGAGCCAGAAGGTCCCCCCTGAGCCTCCTTTTCTCCAGGCTGAGCCCCCTTCCGTGCTGCCTCAGCCCCTCCTGCTGTTCCAGCCAGGGTCGGATACTAGTGCTGCAAAGAGCACTGTACAGACCTGGCATAGGTGCCTTTGTCACCACATTTTAACCTTTCATTAGTTACAGAAAGACTCTTGGGAAGCGCCGAACTGCAGTCAGTCGCTGCAGTGCCAATCTCCTTTGCAAATCCCTGCGGCCCGGCCCGGCCCCGCACTCGGCGCCGCGGTTGCCCGGTAACCGCGCCCGGGCCCTCAGCGTCTGTGACAGCGGCGCGGCCTCAGTTGCCTGAGAGCGCGGCCCTGGCTGGGTGTGCGCAGCCTGGGCTCCTGCAGGCGGCTGCACCGGGCCGTTCGCCAGGGGAATTGTCGGCGTAGAGAATTGCTGAAGGTGCAGAGCATTGGCCTCTGCGAAAAGCTCCGCAGCGTGCAGAACATTGGTGTCTGCTAGGGAACCCCGAATTTCATTTGAAGGTAAAGACCGACTAAAGTTGAACTTTTTGGTTTTGTTTCATCTGTGCTCTGAAAGAGAATGCCAAAGGGAAATAGAGGATGTGATCATGCCAGTCTTCTGGCGCCGTAGTTCAGTGACATGTACGCCTGAGAGGATGAACAATAAATGGACTACTGGTAGTGCTTTTTTTACTGAAGAAATGCAACATTTTCTAAAGATAGTAGTCTATACATTTTTTTCCTCTAGTAACTGCTTAAGCTGCTTAAAGGTGAGCGAGTTCTGTTCAAGTTGCAGTAGGTTTTTATCATCTGGGTTTTAAAATTTTTAGGGAGATGCCTCTATATTGAGGTGCAAACGAGACCATATGCCAAAGTCAGTGGTCTGGACTTTATGGAAAAGTCAATGGTCTGGATTTGATGGAACAGTAAATGTGAGGGAGAAAGAGAGAGAAAGAAAAGAAAAAGTGGGAGGGGGATGGAGGTTGGGAAGGGGGGGAGGAGAAAGAGAGTGACAGAGAGAGATTTAGTAGAAAATATCACCGTTCCATGGATCTCATTGGCCTACCATTAAATCCTCTTCTGGTCTTTTCTGTGGTGAGGTCTGGCAAAATGTAAGATTCCAATGGATTAATGCAGATTTGGGCAAGGTGATATCTTGCCCAGGTACCTCCCAGGAGTGGGGCAAGTTGGACTCTGTCTCTTGCTACTTTCAAACAATATAAAATCTTTAGCACCCGTATATCCTTTGAGTCTGCCATGAGTTGGGTTCTGGATTTTCAGATTTGTTGTGTTACTTTGCATGCCCTGCAGTCGTCTGGTGCGAGGCCTCAGGAATGGGTCTGGAGGCACTGTGGAGGTCTTTGCTGGGAGGTTTGTGTGCAAACCTGGCCTCGGCAGAAGAGTCTGTGGCTATGACTTCCCCAGCCTGAACCCAGACAGAGCTGATTTTCAGGACAGCTGCTGGGTTTGGCTTTGTTGTGGATAGGTTTTTCTCCTCAGCCTTGTTTACTTCTCCCCAGACCTGAGCTAATGGGACAATAGTGTCACCTTGATCTTGTCTCAAGTTCCCTTAGGCAGCTTAACTCACAGTGCCAAGTTCCAGTCAGGAGGCATTTTCAGGGAAGGGTGGGCTTGGGTGGTCGCAGCTTCTTTATACAGTTTTGTCACAATGGGCAGAAAGTCCTTTAGAATGATATTTAAGCCATTAGCCATAACATTCCAGTCTCTCATGAGTCTCTCAGCTGTGAGGAGCAGCTGAGAGAGCAAGGGTGCTTTAGCCTAAAGAAGAGGAGGCCCACTCTAGCTATTTTTGAGTAATATTTAAGCTACAGCTTTGTCTGTTTGAACTGTTATTAATGTTCAGATTTTTAGCTCCAGCTTTCAGTATGATCTAACTTTGAATTGCACAAGGTAGCCCTATAGTTCAAATAAAGTCCAACTAGAGGCCTAACTATACTAGCTGCTTACACCAAACAAGCACTTAGCTACTTTCAAGTAATGTAACATTTTTAGTACCAGAATATGCCTTGAATCTGCCATGAATTGGGTTGTGGATTTTCAGAGTTCCATTGTTGTTCCTTCCAGTTTTGTTAAAGGCATTGTCTCTCACCTGCAACACCGTCCCTTGGAAATGGCATCTGGATTGCCAAAGAAGACACCAACACCTCGTCTTTTGTCCAGGGAAGGGCTGAAGCCTAATGCTGTGAGTACCCACTGGGCTGTGTTAGGGCTGGCACTGCCCTGGTGTCCCTGCTCTCCCTGCCCCTGTTGTCCAGCAGTGCTGTGAAGCTGCAGAGCCCCTCCCCAGCCCTTTGTGCTGTGCTGCTGTGTCTGGGGCTGTCCTGGTGCAATAGGGAACACTGTGGGATGCTTCAGCTGTGTCTTGCCTGGCTGTGCCAGCAGAGCCGAGTGAAACCAATGTACAGCTGAAGCCCTGAGCATGTGTTCTGTCCCTTCCCCTTTGCCACAGGAATTCCTTCTGTCAGGCTGGGCACTCACCTGTGCTGCTCTGACCATCCTGCCCTTGGGCACCTGGGCATGT
>NW_026993152.1:0-18808 GCF_028769735.1 Zonotrichia leucophrys gambelii
ATCATGTAACAACCTCCATTTGCCTGATAGCTTTTTCTTGATGACAAACACTGGAGAGTTCCAAGGGCTGTCTGTTGGCCTGATGTGTCCCTTCTGCAACTGTTCTTGGACCAGGTCTTTCAAAGCACTCAACTTTTTCCGTTCAAGGGGCCACTGATCCACCCAAACTGGACTGTCCGTTCTCCATGTCAACTTCAATGTGGCGAGTGCCGCTATGACCCCTATTAAAAATCCACTTCGATCTTCACGCCCCATTGTGCCAAAAGGTCTCAACCCCAGACTGTGATCGGCTTTTGGACGACAAAAGGACGAATGATCGCCGTCTTGTGTCCTGGTGCCGTGACAACCACGGAATTCTCACTTTGCAGGCACAGAGATGCTCCCCCTATGCCTGAGAGAGAACCCAAGGGCGCGACCAAGCTCCAATTGCGTGGCCAAAAAATGTATGATATTACTGTGACATCCGCCCCTGTGTCGAGCATACCTCTGATTGCTATTGTCCTGTCTCCGCATGTCAATCGGCACATGAGTGTGGGTCGATCCCGACCTATGCGTTTCACCCATGTAGTATGTACCTCAACATGTTCCTTCATAGGGAACCCTTCTTCATCGAAGATTGACATGACTTCTCCAATGGCGTGTGGTGGCAAGGCGAAGGCTCTCGCAACCACAGTATTTTCCGGCATAGTCGATGGCGGACAAAGCGCTCTTGCCAGAACCGTCAATTCTGTATTCTTGTCTGCAGAGACAACCGTAGGATAAACAATGAGTCCAAGGATGCTGCATTTATCGTGTCCAACTATCAAGAAATCTTGCTTTTTGTATGAATCTCTGCGGATACCCGTTGGTATCTCTGCATGATTTTCATCTAGGAAGCATACTAATTTAGAAGCTGCCAATGCACACTGTGCCCCTTGTGGGAGGAGGTCTGGGTCGCTATGGAATCGACTGAGGGTTTTGCTGAGGGAGTCTGCTTGTCGCTCACTGACAATTGCCCTGTCTGCTCTTGCGTCACCACCAACACTTGTGTCTGAGCGCGCTGGCAATTTCCTGCGCTCCTTCTGCCGTTTCCCGGATACGGTAAAGGATTTCCTTCCACGTCTGTCTGAGAATAGCATTCTTTCACACAGTGTCTTCCTCTTCCGCACCGCGCACAAATTGGCCTTTCCGCTTTTTGCGCTGGCACTGGTGTATGTGTCTGTGGACAAATCTTTCTCATGTGTCCAAACGCCCCACATTTGTAACACTGTCCTCCTGGGAGATTGCTCTTCTTTTGCATTGTTGCAAGAACTTTGTTTGGGTTCTCGTTCTGTTGATGAAGTATTTTTTCTAGCCTCTTTTCAAATGCCTTGTCTTCCGATTGCCTCTCTGAGTGTCCCTTTATCTGTTCTTCCCATTCCTCTCTTAATTCGTTCTTCACAATTGATGTGACATTCTGAGGTGTTCCCACCTTGCTGCATGCCTCCACCATCTCTGCCAAGGATGGCCGTCCTGGCATGGCACTAATGACCCGTTGACAATCCGGGTTGGCATTACCAAAAGCTAAGCTCTGCAAGAGAGGCCTCTTCGCTTCTTCAATCGTCACCTGTCGATCCACGGCTTGCGTGAGTCGATCGATGAACGACATGTATGGTTCTGCGGGACCTTGCCTGATGCAAGAGAACGGAACATCCAGAGCTCCTGTTGGCGTAATCTGCATGATTGCCATTCGCGCTGCTTCTTTGATGTCATTTAACACTCTCCGTGGAAGCCGCACTGCTTGTTCCCCTGGGTTGTCATCCGGAGGATCTCCTGCTAACTATGCTTCTGTGAGATTCGCGTTTGGCCCACCTTGATATCTATTTTGCAACTCTGAAAGATACTTTCTCCATCTTTTTTCACAGACGAGACTCTGTGTGTCAGTGAGAATCATTGCCACAATGCTTTGAATATCATATGGCGTAAGGTAATACGTGGTGAATGTCCCTCTTAATGGTTGTTTGAAATATTGTGAATCCAGCCCAAAAGTCTGAGCCGCCTTCCCTAAGTCTTTGAGTGTTTCATGACCCATCCTTTCCCATCTTGGATTCTGTCCCTGGGCATCATATGTCACCGGCACTGTCAAATCTCCTGAACCCGGAAATAAATGCTTGTCTTTTGCCAACGCTTCTCTGATGCGCTTCCAATCCATCTTCTTCACCGGCTGTTGAAATTCCTCCTCTGGAAACTCCATTGGTATCTGCATGAACAATGGGGTTGTGGAGGTCATAGGTGATTCGTTGTACCTCATTCTTTGCTTTGAGGTTTTCGGCCTTGCTCCTAAATCTGAAAAGGAAACTTGAGGATCCTGTTGATATCTCTTTTATGCTGTATCAAAAGAATGCAAGAAGCTTTTTGCTGCTTCCGCTGCTGACAGCATCCACACCGGAACACCTTCTGATGCTGTAATCCGTATAATGTCCTCTCTTTGTTGCTGTGCTTCATCTAAATTTTCTTCATCTTCACAAAATCCCAGTGTGGAAAGATAATCCATTTGTTGCGTTGTCATTGTTTTCTTAGATGTACTCTTCTTTTTATATGTTGTTGGAAAAAATCGCTGCATTGTTGCAGACTTGCCACGAGACGGCGCTGTGGCTCCACCAAACAGATCCAGCATGTCGTGCACTTCTGTCATCCCCCCACGAGGTGGCGCTGTCACCGGGCTTGGCATGAACTCGACTGCCCCTTGTTCAGCAGACTGCCATGTCTGCAATCCCGTTTGAGACCGAGTCTGCATGGCTTTTAATTCAGCTGACAATGGAGCTTCAATACGTGAACGTCTCCCTTGGAGGGAAGAGGCTTGGGCTCCAAGGGATTGGATTGAAGGCACTGGGACTGGTGAGGGGGTGGAACCCCGGGATGTGGAACCCTGAGCACGGCCCCTCCTTGCCCGAGACATCACAGGGGATTGGGCCCGCCTCTGCCCGCCCTCTGCTTTCCGTGCATGCGTGCTTTCGGAACCGCCCCCCATCTCTCCCGAGCTGACGTCACTCTCTCCCTCCCGTTCCGCCTCTGAAATCTCTTCCCTACGATCTGTTCCTGACTCTCTCTCCTCCTTCTCTGACGCTGTATCCACTCCTCTCACCGGTGCACGCAATCTACCCCCTGCCGGCACCCGGGCACTTTCAAGGATACGAGCTGACCGCTGCGTCCAGACTTCCAGGTCTGACGTCACAACCATGCGTCCCCTGCGTCTCCCTACGGTAGCAGATTGGGGCTGTGCAACCTCTCCCAATTTACTGCCCATGTCTGACACTGCCGCGCCGGTCCAAGAGCCCTCCCCAGAGGTTCCGCGAGTCTTGCCCCTCGCGCGCGTCTTTACCACCGTGCCAGCTGAGGCAGCCGCCACTCCCGGCGCTGCGCTCGCAAAAGCCGCACCAGAACCCATGTTGCCCATCACCTCCTCATGCGCGACTCCCCCCCCAGCCTGCACCGCCACTGCCGCGCCGCTGTGCTCGACCAGGGGACGCGTTTCCCTCGACCCCTTCTCTCCCCCTCGGACCCCCCCTTCTGACTCCGCTGCTTTTCCCATCCCTACTCCCTCTGGCTCATGAGGAGAAAACCTCGACTCTTCCGGGAGTAAGATATTATCTTCTGAGCCTGAGTCGGAGCCTGAAGTCCCTGTACTCTCCGGGGTTTCAGGGTGTTTTAGGGATCTCTTGGGCTTTCTGGGTGGTGGGATTGGAGGCAATGACATTGCTCCCTGCTCCCATTCCTCGAGAGCTTTTTCCCCCTGGCTTGCTGGGGCCAGAGCCAGTCTCTGTCTCAAGCCTTGCTCTTCTCCCACTGCCTCTGGGGAGGGACCCGCAACAGCTTGTTGCCTTTCCAGTCTTTTTGACTGCTCTGAGATACCTTCTAACATAATTCCTGCCGGAGACAGCAATTTCAATGCTGTCTCATCTTTTTTCGTGGCTAAAAGATAAAGATGCCTATTAATTTCTTGCCAAAACCCCACTTCAAACAACAGATGCGTCTCTGAAAACGGGTAATTGAGTCTCACCCAAAACAGAAGTTCTTTGAGCTCTTTCTTTGTAATCCCGGCTGTGTATGTTTCTGCCACGTCTTGTAAGGCGGACAAAATTCCCAGCTGTTCTTGGGAGAGTGTGCCCCCCATGTTCTTAATTTTTGACTTTCTCACTGAATCTCTGTCGTCAGAGCAGTCCGAAGGCTCCCGATCTCCGTCCAGCAGGTCACAGGAGATGGATCCAGAGGCACCTTTCTGGTTCCGATCTGGGCTGTTCTGCTACGAACGTTCTTCAGCAGAAGCTGAGGTGTAATTCTCAGTGACTGCTGGTTTTTTTTTCTTCAGACTCACTCGGTCGTTTTCTGGCTTCTCTCCCAAGGAGTTATCAGTGCTCTCCCGGGAATTTGTCCAAGTCGGGTGGGAGTAGCCCACCCAGGGATGCCAAATGTCCTGTCTCGGCTGTTGAAATGGCCTGGTAAGGCTCTGGATGGCCTTGGGGCAGCCCGCGCTCTAAAGGACGAAAGGAGTCTTCAGGTTTTTCAGTTCTTCAGTGTTGTTTACTAATTCTTATCTACAATATTTTCTCCCAGCCTGACAGAGGTCCGCACAGCAAGCCGGCCATGAGCACACTGACCTCCCTCGGGGCGGCCGCTTATTTTTATACCAAAAATTACGTGTAAGATATTTATTTTTTCCTCCCAATACCTTTCACCCTTATTGACAAGTGCACATTCAGTAAGAACCAATCTCAAGGTGCCACCATCACCATCGAAGATGGATGACAAGAAGAAGAAGAAGGGCAGGACACGCCCTAATTCCTCCATCTTGTCTCCTAGAACCCCCCTGTACCGAGATTCTAAAACCTGTGTTTTCACTCTATAATTAATCTATCCCTTCACCACTTATCCCCGTGTGATCCTCTCATCCCCATACAGGTGTTGCGTCCCGTCCCGTGCAGGATCAAAGTCTAGCCACCAAGGACTTCTGGCAACGTTCCAGGACTTCCGAGCCCCCCAAGGGTTGTCTCGGCGACCCTGGACATCAGGAGTGAGGTGTTGAATTCCCGCAATCTCCCAATGGGGTGATGTAATTTTTATCAGTCATGCAGTGAGACTCAGTGGCCCATTAACAGAAGATACCTCCCTGAATGGAGGATTGGGTCAGGAAGAGATAAACACTGCCTCACCTGATTTCAGCTGATGATGATAGAATAAATACTTCTGGTTACATCTTGCATTTCAGCCCAAGACACTCCGGGATACCAGGGATATCTCCTAAGGGGAATGGGCTGAGCAGGTAATTTTCCTCTTCTTCTGCCTTGGAGCAGCATATTCTCTTCTCCCCATCATGACCTATGTCTGCTCTGTCTCCATCTGCAAAGCCTTGTGGTCACTCTGGTACCCTCCTGGCCAGCAGAGCTTGTGCCCACACAGCAGCAGCTGCCTGGGCCAGTGGATTTCTCTCTGCTCTGCTGCTAATAGCCAGGACATTTTCCCTGCCCCTCTGCCAGGGCAATGCCCTGCGCCAGTTCTGCTGTGAGGCTTCCCCAGGGTGGTGCCAGCAGCAGCGGCTCCCTCAATAGAGTAACTGGACGCAGAGAAAACCAGCAAGTCCTTGGTTAGCATTGGTGACAGCCGGTGAAAGCCGGTCTTGTCACCCACTCTGAAACTGGTCCTAGTCCCACCAGAGCTGGGCAGAGCAGTTCTCATTAGGTCTGGGCACCACAGTGTTGCCACCCTCATATCTCTGGGTATGGCTGCAGCCGCACCTGGCCCAGGGACCGGGCAGACCTTGCAGCCAGCCAGTACCACCCTCCCGAGCTGGACACACCTGGGCTCCAAGGAACATCCAGATCAAGTAGACCTGGCATCCTTCTTCCACCCCAGACATGGGGAAACCCCAGAGTCCCATTCCACCACAGAACTAGGTAGACCCAGCAGCCCCATCCAACCCAGAACCAAATTTCAACATCAATAAATATATTTTTGACAAAAATAAACTGTTTTAGTTTTTTTTTAAATAGACACATTTCTACATTGAAGAAAGAAACTCCTTTGGAAATATATTTTGTAAACTGTTTTTGGATCGGACCCACAACACCACAGTGGTGATCACAGCCAGCATCTGCTCTTGGCTCTTCCTGCACACCCACTCACCCACCCACCCACTCAAACTGCCACTGCCAGACCCCACACAACCCGCAGCAAGCAACCTGGGTGGGGGGATGGTGTAGGGGCAGCAGAGTCTGGCATGAAGTGACCAGAACCTAGGCCGAGCTCCCCTGCACACCGGGAGAGAGTGGGAGAGCGGAAATCCAGGCACAACGACAAACGCACGGAGAGAGACATAGAGACATGAATGCAGAACACATCTTTGTTGACAGGGTTTTTTGATTATTCAGGGAAATGGCCCTGGGCTCAGAGGGATCCTCCAGGATCGATCATCCCCTCTTGCCACCAGAGGAGGACAGGACACAGATGTTAGAACCACTTAGAATCCTAAAACACAAAGCCCAAAACGTCACCCCTCTGTTTCCACTAGGATGTGAGAGGGGCCTTGTCCCCACCTCTGTCCCTGCAGGCATGGCTCACCTCCTCATGGGTCAGTGTCCTGGTTTAGGACAAATTAGGGGGAAATCTCCAAAAGGGAGCCCCCCCAAAACAGAACAAACCTCCAACCACCCCTCCCCCAACACCGGGTTCGGGAAGGAAGAGAGAACAAAAGAAAAGGGAAAAAAGGAAAAAAAAAAAAAACAGCGCAAAAAAAAAAGCAGAAAGCAAGCAAGCAAGCAAGCGGCTAGCCAAGCCAAGCAGCAAAAGCCCAAAAAAACAAAAGTGCCTGGGCACACACCCCCCACCCCCCCCCCTTCCCCATCCGGCCACAGCAAGACGGCCGGGGGGGCGGGGGGAAGGCACAGCTGCCAGACACAACACACGATATTGGGATAAAGGCTGAAGGCTGTCACCCTACGACACTCCACCCCTTATCCCATATCGTGAACATACAATAAAAAACTTTCATTTCACTTACTCACACCTTTGACACTTACGCATTTCTCTCATCTTACTTGCTCAGACCTTTGACACTTACAGTTTCCTTCTGTCTCACATTCAACAAACAATGACATTCATATATGAGTCTCATCCCACAATCAGGTCTCCCTGAGGTACACACCGTGTTGTTCCATCTTTCTGCATTATCCACCATGTATTACCTGGTCCTTGAGCAAAGACAATCCCACGGATGGGTTTGTCTGTACTCGAGGCAGGGTTAATCCATACAGTCTTTCCCAACAAACCTCTGACATGGGCCACTGGGGCTTTATCCCCATCTACTATATTAAGGAGCTCAGACTGAGCAGGACCCGCTCGGTTGGTGGAACCTTGAGTGTTAACTAACCAGGTAGCCTTTGCCAGATGTTGCTCCCAGTTTCTTAAAGACCCCCCACCCAATGCTTTTAAGGTGGTTTTTAACAATCCATTGTACCTTTCCACCTTCCCTGCAGCTGGTGCATGATAGGGGATATGGTATACCCACTCGATGCCATGTTCCCTAGCCCAAGTATTAATAAGATTGTTTTTAAAATGAGTTCCATTATCCGACTCAATTCTCTCGGGAGTACCGTGCCTCCAAAGGACCTGCTTCTCAAGGCCCAAGATAGTGTTACGGGCTGTAGCATGGGACACAGGGTAGGTTTCCAACCATCCTGTGGTGGCTTCTACCATGGTTAGTACATAGCGCTTGCCCTGGCGTGTCTGGGGCAGTGTGATGTAATCAATCTGCCAGGCCTCCCCGTATTTGTACTTAGACCACCGCCCCCCATACCAGAGGGGCTTCAGTCGCTTGGCCTGCTTAATGGCAGCGCACGTCTCACAGTCACGAATAACCTGAGAGATACTGTCCATGGTTAGATCCACCCCTCGGTCTCGTGTCCACTTATAGGTGGCATCTCTACCCTGGTGGCCTGAGGCATCGTGGGCCCATCGTGCTAAGAATAACTCTCCCTTATGCTCCCAGTCGAGATCTATCTTCAACTCCCCTATCTTTGCAGCCTGATGTACTTGCTGGTTGTTTTGCTGCTCTTCATTAGCTCTACTTCTGGGGACATGGGCATCTACATGGCGAACCTTCACAGGTAACTTCTCTAACCGGGTAGCGATATCCTTCCACTCTTCCGCAGCCCAAATTGGTTTTCCTCTACGCTGCCAGCTGGCCTCCTTCCATCTCTTCAGCCATCCCCATAGAGCGTTGGCTGCCATCCAAGAATCGGTATACAAATAGAGCCTTGGCCACTTCTCTCTCTCTGCAATACCTAGGGCCAGTTGAATAGCTTTGATTTCAGCAAATTGACTGGATTCACCCTCTCCTTCAGTAGCCTCTGCAACCCGTCGAGTGGGACTCCATACAGCTGCTTTCCACCTCCGTTACATCCCTATGACACGACAAGAACCATCAGTGAATAGGGCGTAACGTGTTTCTTCTACTGGCAACTGATTGTATGGCGGAGCTTCCTCAACCTGGGTCACTGGCTCTGGCTCCTCATCTGCGACACTAAAGCTTTCACCTTCGGGCCAATTTGTAATTATTTCTAGAATCCCAGGGCGATTTAACTTCCCAATTCGAGCGCGCTGCGTAATGAGGGCAATCCACTTACTCCAAGTAGCACTGGTGGCATGGTGGGTAGAGGGAACCTTTCCTCTGAACATCCATCCCAGCACCGGTAGTCGGGGTGCGAGAAGGAGTTGTGCCTCTTGATGTGGCCTCTGATTTTGGTGAGGGTCCTTCTTCTGCATCATCGTCATCATCCTCCACCTTCTGATCGGTCTTGCCTTTACACTTTCCACCTCTTGTATTAGCTGCAACAGCCATGGTTTGGGCCTATTGTCTGATTCAGCTGCTAGCCTGGAGCCTGGGATGTTAGCTGCAGCCTGGGTCACTGGGATAGTAACTAACTTATCTCCCTGTTCCCTTTCTGCTATCTGCTGCTCCACAGTATCTAGCAGAGTACGGTAAACAAACGCCAAGGCCCAGCTCACTGCAGTAATCCTTTCTTCCTTAGTATTACCATGGCACTTCTCCCTCAAATACTTTGCCACCTCGACTGGATTCTGAATTTGATCAATGGAAAGTCCCAGTCTATAGGATCAGAAAATTCCTTTAAAGTCTGGCCCATATCCTCCCATTTCCCACTCCAGTCAAGATTTTTCCTGCTTTGTTTTACTCCTGAATCAGGAGTCTCTCTAACCCCTCTAGAAATCTCAGCTTTCATTTTATATACACTCCAGACAGTATAGACAAGGCTTAATAAATTAAATGCCAGAAAGATGGTTTCTTTCAAACTCAGGGGAAAGTCAGTATTTTCTAATAGAGATGTCAACAATTTGTAGGAGAAGAAGGAAGACAAAGGCTGAAAAGCCCCTTCCTCTTCTTCTCCCCAAACAAACTGAGTACACAGCCATGACAACAATCCATACATTCCTGAAATAAAGTCCAGCATTGTTATCCGACACATCATCACACATAAGGCCAGCACAATGATTATTCTGGTTAGTGCCCCCCGCTTACAAAAGCTACTTATTAGGGACAACATCAGAGCTATTTTGGGGTAAGGAAATAACCCTAGGGACCACAAAGGTATTAAAACTTCAAAAGCCCCTAGGGACCAGAAAAACCGGCAAGCTTCCACTCCAAATGACATTATGAATCACCAATATGCCCACAAAACAACCAAAACCAAAATATTATTGTTATAGGGATTTTTTCCACTCTTTTTGGCCTCCGATTTTCCCGGCCAATGCACCAAAAAGTATACTGTCCTGGTTTAGGACAAATTAGGGGGAAATCTCCAAAAGGGAGCCCCCCCCAAAACAGAACAAACCTCCAACCACCCCTCCCCCAACACCAGGTTCGGGAAGGAATTCCTCGGAGGAGCAAAGTGGAAAACAAAACCTATTTATTTACAAGTAACAAAAAGAACACTCCCCAACACAAGAAAAGAAAAGGGACCAGACTGTGTTGTGAGGGTGCCGAGCTTCTGTCGCAGGCTTCGGGTGTCCTGGAGCTCTCAGGCCAGATCCGGAGCCGGTCCAGTATCTTCAGGGGAGGTTAAGAAAGAGAGAACAAAAGAAAAGGGAAAAAAGGAAAAAAAAAAAAACCAGCGCAAAAAAAAAAGCAGAAAGCAAGCAAGCAAGCAAGCGGCTAGCCAAGCCAAGCAGCAAAAGCCCAAAAAAACAAAAGTGCCTGGGCACACACCCCCCACCCCACCCCTTCCCCATCCGGCCACAGCAAGACGGCCGGGGGCGGGGGGGGGAAAGGCACAGCTGCCAGACACAACACACGATATTGGGATAAAGGCTGAAGGCTGTCACCCCACGACAGTATTGGAGCACCATTATCCAGCAGCAAATATCTCAGTAGAAGAATGGTCATCCTGATCACATTGCTTTCATTTTCCTGCAGGAGCTCCACAAGCCTTTCAGTCAGGCTCCGCATTTTTTCAGCCTGTGTGGAACACAAGTTTGTGAAAGGCCACCCTGCTGCCGCAGGGCCCAGAGGCCTAAGGCCTGTCCCAAAGCACTGGGGCAGCTGAAGCGGGAGGCAGGAGAGCTGGGAGCAGCTGCCCCAGCGCCCGAAGGCCAGGCAAGGCCAAGCGACTGTGTTGCCCAGCCCCACGCTTCCTGCACGGCTTCAGCCACTGCCCCCTTCTCACCATCAAGGCATTCTTGCCCAGCACTCTGAAGCCTCTGAGTGCCAAATGACGCCTCTCCCTCTGCTCGCTCTGCAAGTTCTCTGACAGGATGTCCAGAACACTGTCACTGCATTCCTTCAAGTGGAGGCACTCGAGGACCTGAAAGGCACAGGGCTGTGACAGGGGATCCGGCCGGCAGGAGCCCAGAGCCGTGCCGGGCTGGGCCCAGGCAGCAGCACAGGGCACGGACACTGTCCTAGGAGCTGTGGACGTGAGAGCGCAGAGAGCTGGGAGACAGCTCAGGGAGGTAGTGCACCTGGAGAAGGCATGAGGGGACTTGGAAAGCTGCCAGATGGAGCAAAGTTTCCAGCTTCCCCAGAAAAGTGCTTCCCTTCCCAGTGCACTGCCGTGGCCTCAAAGGCACCCAGGGACCAGCAGGCGTGGCTCGGGAAGCCATGTGATTCATGGGGGAGTTGAAGCCTGGCCACAAGCTGCTTACTTGTTCTGGCCTGAAAACACCCTTCTCCACGAGCAAATGCAGCAGGGTGACATTGGTCTTAAGTTTGAGGAGCTGAGAGTTTGCTCTGAACCCAGTGCCCATAGTGCTGGTGTCTTCCTACTGAAAGCTCTTGGTGAATTTGCAAACGAGATGTAGGAAGGGGCAGGAAGCCGGGGAGGTTGCATGGAGTGCTGCACACACGGTGCTGGGCTGAGCAGGGACAGCAGGCCCAGCCCAGGTGGGGGTGGCTGCAGGTACCTGCGCTGTGCTGCGGAAGCGGCCACGGCTGGATTCCTGCTCTTGTGTGTGCTCCAGGGCTGCACCTGGCAAAGAGCGAGCGCAGCCAGAGCTGAGGGGCTGCGGGAGAGGCCAGAGAGCACAGCCCAGCCCTGCGATCCCCAGGCAGGGAGAGCCCCGGGATGGCCCAGGGGATGGAGCACGGCCCCTGCGGGGTGTCTGCCCGGCCCCTCTTCCGTCCTGTGCGTGGGCATGGGATGGGATTGGGTGGGATGGGATGGGATGGGATGGGATGGGATGGGATGGGATGGGATGGAATGGCGCCAAGTTGGCTGTGGGCACCGACCCTGTGGCCCAGCTCTGCCACTCACCCTCCTGCGGCAGCTCAAACGGCACCACCGCTTTGGTTGCATGTGCTGGGGCAGCTCCAGGGCCTTCTTCCTCCTCTTTCCCCCAGGCCACCTTGGGCGCTTTCAGGGGTCTCTGCTCCATGATAATGACTGGATTTGTGAGGGCACCTGCAGAAGAGAAGCCTCGGGAAGGCCACAGGTCACCAAGTCCTGTGGTCTGGCCTCGAGCTCAGCTGCAGGAGAGAAGCCTCGGAAAGGCTCCGGTTGAGACAGGAGCGAGTGCGCTGTGCGGGGGCTCCTCACGGCACCGCTCTGTCCCGTTCTGCCCCGTTGTGCGTTCCCAGCAGCCGGGCAAGCTTCTATTTCCCACGTGTCACAAAGGGCCCTTGGTCACCGGGTTCCGTTCCATGGCACAGAGACCCTACTGCAGCGTGCCACCCAGGGCCCTTGCACACACTGCCTTCTGCCCTGGGGCCGCCCCCAGCCCAGCCAAAGTGGCCCAGCTTGGAAGGAATCCCTGGCCCCAGTTGTCTAAGACAGCCCAACAGGATCTTTGGGAAGAGCTCAGACCATCAGCAAACGCTGCCCGGCTCTGCGAGCACAGTCCTATCCCCATATCTTTCCCTGGGAGCATTTGAATTTCTAAATGAGAATCATTTGAAGGGAGGGGATTTATTTTTCCATTTCAGAGAAGCCTTCTGCCTTCATTAGCAGACACGTCTCTCTTCAAACCAAGACGATTGTTTATCATCTTGCAGATGCGCAGTTGCTGGGGAGCCCCGTTTTACACCAGGGACCTGGAGAACCATTCCCAGCAATTGGGAAAATCCTCCGTGGTCCATCCACCCACAGACGAGGTCTCCAAATGTGCCCCGACATTTGGTCCAGCTCTTAGAGGCCTAAAAGAGCAAGTCCAAGTGACTTGATGATATTTTTAGCCCAGGAAGCCCTGCAGCTGATGGCACACTTCACAATCAGCAGGGGACACAGCTAGGCCAAAGCCCAGACCTCTGCTGGGAGCCTATCTCCTCAAATACCCTTCAGGCAAACCTCCATGCAAGTCACTTGGGAAGGTTTCTTCAAATGATACATTTCTGGCACACGACTATACAGGGTTATGGGAATGATCCTAAAGCAGCTGCTCTGGAGTCAAAGAGCCAGCACTAAGAGTCCTTGTCATCTCTTTGTAGCTAAATCCCACTTTGGGGGATTTGAGGGAGTTTGGAATGAGCTAGAGAGCAGACCTCCGAGTTTTTTAGATGATGCCATTGCTTTTTCTTCTCTTCTACACAGACAGGAAGGGTGAGTTTGGCTCACATCTGCCCTGCATGGCTCACAAGGCCCGCAAGACTTGTAGTTACAAGAGCTTTGAAGGATTTCTTGGCCAAGAAGACACTGCCAACAAGAATATTTATGTTTTGCAGCCAATCCTTCAATATTTCGTCTTAGGGACTCAAGCTACAGTGTAAGCTTCCTTAGCCAATCATGTTATGACACAGAAACTCACAGCACTGCATCCTAAGCTTCTTGTTTACCATTGTAACTACTTGTATTTTTTCTAGATCTTCAGCACTAAAGCTCTAAACTTTCCTCCACTTCAGCATTCCTCCCCGTGTCTCTGCTATAATAAACTAGAAATTCACATTCTCGCTTCTAGCACCTAGCTTTGGAAGCCCTTTCCAAGGTCTCCGATCAAATCCTGTGTTTAATTCTAAGCTTTGCTGACAAGACCAAAGGTCTGAGATTTCTCTGAATTTGGGTTTCCAACAACACCGATGCTGTTAGTTCCAGAGTGCCAAGGGTCCCTCTTGCAAGTCAGCTCTGGCAGGAACAAGGCGGCTGCCAGGGGGCTGCTTGTGGCCTCTGACAGCCCATTGCTCAGGGCTTTGCCAGCGCCCCAGCCCCTCAGGCTCTGCCCAGCCCGGCCAAGCTGCCCGGCAGCAGCGCCGCAGCCCCACAGCAGCTCCAGAGCAGCCCCATGCAGAGGCACCTGGGAGCCCTCAGCAAGGCAGCCAGCAGCACACGGGCAGGAGGACACGGATGGCGCTTCCTGCCTGGCACAGGGCTTGTGGCCATCTCTGGGCTCTGCTCTCACAGGGATCCCCGCAGCCCCGGCCCCTGCCCAGCTGCTCTGTCACCAGCACAAAGGCTTCATCAGAACCACCAAAGGCCAAGGGGCTTCTGGCCATTTTCCCTTGCCCGCTGCACGCCTGGGCAGCTGGCTGAGCACAAGCACCCTTTTCCCCTCCTCCCCTATGCCCTACGGACCCTGGGCAGCAAAGAAAATCTCGTGAGAGTGTGTATATTATAACACGGTCTATATTTACAGAGGGTAAAAATTAGAACGGTAGAAAAGAAAAATCTTAAAGAAAAGTAAAAATCCCCACTGGCTCAGGCTGCCCCAGTTAAGAGACCCTCCCAGATCAGCTGTCCTCAGAGCTCCAGCAGTGCAGCCAGCTGAGCCGCGAGAGACGAGGCAGAGTGATCCATGCCCTGTGCAGCTGATCGTGCAGCCTCTGGAAGATGGAATATCGGCCATGCGGTGTTGTTTGGAGGACATGCAGTGTTTGAAGTGCCAGCTCTGACACGGCACTGCTCGTGTCCTCCGTCAGGCGTTCCAGGGCTGCAAGAGAGAGGAACAGAGGCACGGTCAGAGCCGGATCTGCCGGGAGCCAAGGAGAGCCTCCTGCAAGGGCCATCCCAGCCGGCTCTTGCCGTGGCCGGGAGGGAGCAGGGAGCAAGGGGATCAGCCTGAAGCTGCTGGCCACCAATGGCCCATGTCGCCCTGAAATCTCCGTGTGCTCTGCCATCGGGAGCAGAGCTCTCCGCAGCCGGGACAGGGCTTACAAGCTCCCCCTGGCAGTCCCTGCTGTCAGCCCGCTGCCCTCACTCACCAGTGCAGATCAGCTGCAGCTCTTGCTGCTGCCCCCTCAGGTGCCGCCCGGCCATGCCTGTGAACACAGAGCCTGTCACGGCGCCAGCGGCACAGCTCCCTGCCAGCGGCGCTGCCGGCGCTGTGGCCACACGGGCTGCTGGCCCGGCAGGGCTCAGCCCGGCCCTTGCCGCACGCTGCCGCCTCAGGGCACGGCTGCCAGAGGGCGGCAGCAGCAATGCCCGGGCCAGGCGGGGCTCCACAGCGCCGGGCGCGGCTGGCGCTGCCGGGGCAGCAGGCGGGGCTGGGGCCGAGATGCGGCAGGCTGGGCCGGGGAGGGAGCCCGGGCTCGGTACTCACCCATGAACCTGACGGCCGCCTCTCGCAGGGGCTCCTGTGGGCTCTCCACGTAGCGCAGGGCCCGGCGCAGGTGCTCGGCCGCTCGGCTCCTGTCCTGTGCCAGCTGCAGAGAGCGGCAGGAGGGAAGGGTTGGCGCGGGCTCAGCTCCTGGGCCGGGCGCTGTCTGCGCCCAGTCCCGGCCTCCCCTGGCCGCACAGCCCTGAGGCGCGGCCAGCAGCCGCTGGCCAAGGGCTCCCGAGGGCAGGGGTCAGAGGGCCGGCTGCTGCCCAGGGAGCCACGGTGCCGCCCCGCAGCACAGCTGCCCGGCCCCGCACACTGAGCACCGCCCTCAGGGCCCTTCTCCAGGCTGAGGATTCTTGGCTGCTCTTACCAGGCTCTCGCTGAACCTCCATGTCTCATACACCTCTGGCATTTGTTCGAGATTTTTTCTCTTCAGGAATCTGGCTGCAGAATACAGTACTACACAGGACGCCTGGAGAGCAGCAGAGACATACAGATGGCCCCACAGGCCAGGGCCCAGGAGCATCCCAGTGCCACAGCCTGGAGGAGGCTGCAGCCCGCAAGGTGCCAGGGCAGGAGGCAGCCCAGCCCCTTCCCAGGTTGACAGCAGACGGCCACAAGTGCTCACCTCAGCAACAATCTGATTTTCATCATGGCAGTGGAAGTAGAGTGGGACCAGGCTCTGACGCACGTGGGACTTGAGGGCCTTTCTTCCATCTTTGGTTAATGAGTCCAGAATCTCTTGAAAGACACACATGGAGCTCAGCTGCACCTGGCTATCATCCTGTATGAGAGGAAGGGCAAAAGACCTGAGCATCAGCTGCTTCAGGCCCCCCAGGGCACAGGCCTGCATCTCCACAGGGCACCAAGTGTCCGGGCAGCAGCCAGTGGCCGTGGCTGTGGGCACAGAGCCTTACATGGTCAAAGAGTGGCAGGAGCGCCTCAGCCAGCTGCAGGGCAATGGGGGTGGGTATTAGGGCACCATCATCCAGGAGCAAGTATCTTAAAAGAAGAATGGTCATCCCGATCATGTCACTATCATTTTCCTGCAGGAGCTCCACAAGCCTTTCAGTCAGGCTCCACATTTTTTCAGCCTGTGCGGAACACGACTTTGTGAGAGGCCGCCTGGCTGCCGCAGGGCCCAGAGGCCAAAGGCCTGTCCCGAAGCACTGGGGCAGCTGAAGCGGGAGGCAGGAGAGCTGGGAGCAGCTGTCCCAGCGACTGAAGCCCAGGCAAGGCCAAGCGACTGCGTTGCCCGGACCCACACTGCCTGCACGGCTTCAGCCACTGCCCCCTTCTCACCATCAAGGGATTCTTGCCCAGCACTACGAGGCCTCGGAGTGCCAAGTAACGCCTGGCCATGTGCTCGCTCTGCAGGTTCTGTGCCAGGATCTCCAGAACACTGTCACTGCATTCCCTCAAGTCCAGGCACTCGAGGACCTGAAAGGCACAGGGCAGTGACAGGGGAGCCGGCCGGCCGGCAGGAGCCCAGAAGCGCACAGGGCCGGGCCCAGGCAGCAGCACAGGGCATGGACACCGTCCTGGCAGCTGTGGCTGTGAGAGGCCAGAGGGCTGGGAGGCCGCTCAGCCAGGCAGCGCTGGCCTTGAGGCTCACCTCCACAAGGAATGCCAGGGCAGGGAAATCCCAGTATGGCATCTCTTTGCTGAGCAGGGCGAGCAGGTAGAATGCAACCGCGGAACAGAAGTGGATGGCTGAATGGCAAATGATTCTGACAAGAGGAAAAGGAAACAAGACCCTGATGCAGTGAGGCAAACCTCTCCCAGGCGTGACTCATCCAGTTCTCATCTTTCCCCAGCACCCTTCCGGCAAGGGGACGTGGGCCATTTGGGAGTTGGTTGCTCATGAGCACCCTCCTCTGCCAGCCTTTTCCAGTCTGCTTGGCCATTCCTTTAGTGACAAGGCCCTCTGGCCCATGGCCACCACGGACACTTTGTGGGCCACCTGGGCACAGAGCAGCAATGGCAGAGGCAGTGGGGAGAAGGGGGTCTCACCTGGCCAGCAGAGCCACGGCAAAGTGGTGAGTGTCAAGAGAGAGCAGCGTGTCCCAGGCACACCTGCGCTCCATTGCCACCACCACATCCTCGCAGCGGAGAAGGCAGAGCAGGGACTTCAGGGTGCGCACTGCAAACCTGTGTGCACAGCAAAGCCCAGGTCACGCTGGCAGCACTGGCTCCTTGGCAGGCCACGTGGCAGGGACAGGAGGAGTGGCATGGAGCACCTGTTGGGGCTGGTGGCAAGGCCGTCCCCTTCCTGGCATGCCTTCCAGAATCTATCGACCTCCTCTGGCATATCCAGAGTGCTGAAGAACACTTGGAAGAGGAGATGCACAAACAGGCGAGGGAAATACACCTTCAAGATCCGTGGGAGACAGGGCACCTGGAGGATCTTCCACATCACCATGGTTGCCTACAAAGGACAAAGCCCCCCGAGACAGCGCTCAGTGCCGAGGTGTGCGTGTGGCACGGCCCGAGCGTGGCAGGGAGGTGCTCAGAGAGATGCATGGGGAGCACGGGGCCAGGTGGGCCTGATGCTGCCCCTGGGCCAGGTTTCAGGCCAGCGCCTGAGGCAGGGAGATGCAGTGGGGGAAGGAGGATGGAGAGCTGCTGGAGAGGCAGCCTTGGGGCCTGCAAAGTCCAGCTGCAGAAACTCACAGCCAGGGCAAAGACACCCGTTTCGTCCCCATCGGAGGTGCAGGTGCTGTACTCTGGCCAGCTCCCCAGCACATCCAGGAGGATCAGCTGCGCCAGCTCCGCAGTCCTGGCTGAGCCCATGATGGTCTTCCACATGGTCATGGCAGCTCTGCGGGGTTAGAGCTCTGTCTCAGGGGGGTCTCAGACACAGCACCGGAGGGAGCTGAGCTGGATGCCAGTTCTGCCTCTGCCCACTGGCCCTGGCCAGCAGCAGCCAGGCAGCCCAGCCCTGTGGGGACAGAGCCCTGGGGGGCAGGGAGGGAGCACGGCAGCAGGCTCAGGGGCTGACGTACCAGGGCTGGGAAAGGGAGCATCCAGAGGGCCCTGGAACTCTCTGTCGCTCCGACACCTGGGGCAGGCTGTGCAGGGTGATGGGCTGGGGAGGCCTGAGCCCTGTGGGCAGGTGGGCCCCATACCTGTCACAGGACGGGGCCACACGCAGGAGCGTCATGACTGCGTCATTTGGCTGTGCTTCGGTGAGATCCAGCAGGGTCTTGTCCAGCCTGTGCTCAGCAGAATCATTGGCCATGAGCCACTGGTGGATGTAGCTCACCATGGCAGGCACCTGGAGAAGGCACGGGGAGACTTGGAAAGCTGCCAGAGGGAGCAATGTTCCCAGCTTCCCCAGAGGAGTGCTTCCCTTCCCACCCCACTGCCATGTGGCCTGAAAGGCTCACAGCAAGCAGCATGCGTGGATTGGGAGGCCAAGCAATTGCTGGGAGGATCAAAGCCTGGCCACAGGCTGCTTACTTGCTTTGGAGTGTACAAATGTTCCTCTACAAGCATACACAGCAGGGCAGCACTGGTCTTGCTTAGGAAGATGGGCGAGTATGGTCTGAAGCCTACGCCCGTGGCAATGGTCTCTTCCTCCTCAATTCTCTTGAGGAAGTTGCAAACAAACTGTAGGAGAAGGGCAGGAAGCCGGGGATGTTGCATGGAGTGCTGCACGCACGGTGCTGGGCTGAGCAGGGACAGCAGGCCCAGCCCAGGTGGGGGTGGCTGCAGGTACCTGCGCTGTGCTGCGGAAGCAGCTACGGCTGGATTCCTGCTCTTGTGTGTGCTCCAGGGCTGCATCTGGCAAAGAGCAAGCGCAGCCAGAGCTGAGGGG
>NW_026993153.1:0-18711 GCF_028769735.1 Zonotrichia leucophrys gambelii
CTGGTGCCACCTTTCATCTGGGAACCATCCTGCGTATCAGGATTTTCAGGAGCCAGCCGGCCACTCCCAGCCACAGGCCCCCGAACACAAACCACGGCCCTTTTCCCTGGCAAAGAAAACTCACCCGCCCCACTTCTGGCTGGCAGATTGCAGGAGCCACTTGCCTCTATCAAACCAGCCCGACTTGGCACTATTGCCACCTTTCATCTGGGAACCATCCTGTGTATCGCGGATTTTCAGGAGCCAGCCGGCCACTCCCAGCCACAGGCCCCCAAACACAAACTACGGCCCTTTTCCCTGGAAGTAAAACTGACCTGCCCGTCATCTGGCTGGCGGATTGCACAAGCCACTTGCCTCAATCAATCCAGCCCGACTCGGTACTGGTGCCACCTTTCATCTGGGAACCATCCTGCGTATCGTGGATTTTCAGGAGCCAGCCGGCCACTCCCAGCCACAGGCCCCCGAACACAAACCACGGCCCTTTTTCCTGGCAAAGAAAACTCACCCGCCCCGCTTCTGGCTGGAAGATTGCAGGAGCCACTTCCCTCTATCAAACCAGCCTGACTCGGCACTGGTGCCACCTTTCATCTGGGAACCATCCTGCGTATCGTGGGTTTTCCCTAGCCAGCCGGCCACTCCCAGCCACAGGCAACCGAACACAAACTACGGCCCTTTTCCCGGGAAGTAAAACTGACCTGCCCGTCTTCTGGCTGGCAGACTGCAGGAGCCACTTCCCTCTATCACTCCAGCCCGACTCGGCACTGGTGCCACCTTTCATCTGGGAACCATCCTGCGTATCGTGGATTTTCAGGAGCCAGCCCGCCCCTTCCAGCCACAGGCCCCCAATCAAAAACTATGGCCCCTTTCCCTGGAATTAAAACAGACCTGCCCATCTTCTGGTGGCAGATTGCAGGAACCACTTGGCTCTCTCAAACCAGCCCAACTTGGCACTGGTGCCACCTTTCATCTGGGAACCATCCTGCGTATCGTGGATTTTCAGGAGCCATCCGGCCACTCCCAGCCACAGGCCCCCGAACACAAACCACGGCCCTTTTCCCTGGCAAACAAAACTCACCCGCCCCGCTTATGGCTGGCAGATTGCAGGAGCCACTTCCCTCTATCAAACCAGCCTGACTCGGCACTGGTGCCACCTTTCATCTGGGAACCATCCTGCGTATCGTGGATTTTCAGGAGCCAGCCAGCCACTCCCGGCCACAGGTCCCCAAACAAATACTACGGCCCTTTTCCCTGGAATTAAAACTGACCTGCCCATCATCTGGCTGGCAGATTGCAGGACCCACTTGCCTCTATCAAACCAGCCCGACTTGGCACTGCTGCCACCTTGGGTCTGGGAGCCATCCAGCGTATTGTGGATTTTCAGGAGCCAGCCGGCCACTCCCAGCCACAAGTCCCCAAAAACAATCTACGGCCCTTTTCCCTGGCAAACAAAACTCACCCGCCCCGCTTCTGGCTGGCAGATTGCAGGAGACACTTCCCTCTATCAAACCAACCTGACTCGGCACCGGTGCCACCTTTCATCTGGGAACCATCCTGTGTATCGTGGATTTTCAGGAGCCAGCCGGCCACTCCCAGCCACAGGTCCCCAAACAAATACTACGGCCCTTTTCCCTGGAATGAGAACTGACCTGCCCATCACCTGGCTGCCAGATTGCAGGACCCACTTGCCTCTATCAAACCAGCCCGACTTGGCACTGGTGCCACCTTTCATCTGGGAACCATCCTGCATATCGTGGATTTTCAGGAGCCAGCCGTCCACTCCCAGCCACAGGCCCCCAAACAAATACTACGGCCCTTTTCCCTGGAATTAAAACTGACCTGCCTGTCATCTGGCTGGCAGATTGCAGGAGCCACTTGCCTCTATCAATTCAGCCCGACTCGGCACTGGTGCCACCTTTCATCTGGGAACCATCCTGCATATCGTGAATTTACAGGAGCCAGCCGGCCACTCCCAGCCACAGGCCCCCGAACACAAACCACGGCCCTTTTCCCTGGAAGTAAATCTGACCTGCCCGTCATCTGGCTGGCAGATTGCAGGAGCCACTTGACTCTATCAAACCAGCCCGACTTGGCACTGGTGCAACCTTGGGTCTAGGAGCCATCCACCGTATTGTGGATTTTCAGGGGCCAGCCGGCCACTCCCAGCCACAAGTCCCCCAAAAAAATCTACGGCCCTTTTTCCTGGCAAAGAAAACTCACCCGCCCCGCTTCTGGCTGGCAGATTGCAGGAGCCACTTGCCTCTATCAAACCAGCCCGACTTGGCACTGGTGCCACCTTGGGTCTGGGAGCCATCCAGCGTATTGTGGATTTTCAGGAGCCAGGCGGCCACTCCCAGCCACAAGTCCCCAAAACAATCTACGGCCCTTTTCCCTGGAAGTAAATCTGACCTGCCCGTCATCTGGCTGGCAGATTGCAGGAGCCACTTGCCTCTATCAATCCAGCCCGACTTGGCACTGGTGGCACCTTGGGTCTGGGAGCCATCCAGCGTATTGTGGATTTTCAGGAGCCAGCCGGCCACTCCCAGCCACAAGTCCCCAAAAAAATCTACGGCCCTTTTCCCTGGAAGTAAATCTGACCTGCCCATCATCTGGCTGGCACATTGCAGCAGCCACTTGGTAATATCAAACCTGCCCAACTTGGCACTGGTGCCACCTTTCATCTGGGAACCATCCTGCGTATCGTGGATTTTCAGGAGCCAGCCGGCCACTCCCAGCCACAGGCCCCCGAACACAAACCACGGCCCTTTTCCCTGGCAAACAAAACTCACCCGCCCCGCTTCTGGCTAACAGATTGCAGGAGACACTTCCCTCTATCAAACCAACCTGACTCGGCACCGGTGCCACCTTTCATCTGGGAACCATCCTGTGTATCGTGGATTTTCAGGAGCCAGCCGGCCACTCCCAGCCACAGGTCCCCAAACAAATACTACGGCCCTTTTCCCTGGAATGAAAACTGACCTGCCCATCATCTGGCTGGCACATTGCAGGACCCACTTGCCTCTATCAAACCAGCCCGACTTGGCACTGGTGCCACCTTTCATCTGGGAACCATCCTGCGTATCGTGGATTTTCAGGAGCCAGCCGTCCACTCCCAGCCACAGGCCCCCGAACACAAACCACGGCCCTTTTCCCTGGAAGTAAATCTGACCTGCCCGTCATCTGGCTGGCAGATTGCAGGAGCCACTTGCCTCTATCAATCCAGCCCGACTCGGTACTGGTGCCACCTTTCATCTGGGAACCATCCTGCGTATCGTGGATTTTCAGGAGCCAGCCGGCCACTCCCAGCCACAGGCCCCCGAACACAAACCACGGCCCTTTTCCCTGGCAAAGAAAACTCACCCGCCCCGCTTCTGGCTGGCAGAATGCAGGAGCCACTTGCCTCTATCAAACCAGCCCGACTCGGCACTGGTGCCACCTTTCATCTGGGAACCATCCTGTGTATCGTGGATTTTCAGGAGCCAGCCGGCCACTCCCAGGCACAGGCCCCCAAACACAAACTACGGCCCTTTTCCCTGGAAGTAAAACTAACCTGCCCGTCATCTGGCTGGCAGATTGCAGGAGCCACTTGCCTCTATCAATCCAGCCCGACTTGGCACTGGTGGCACCTTGGGTCTGGGAGCCATCCAGCGTATTGTGGATTTTCAGGAGCCAGCCGGCCACTCCCAGCCACAAGTCCCCAAAAACAATCTACGGCCCTTTTCCCTGGAAGTAAATCTGACCTGCCCATCATCTGGCTGGCACATTGCAGCAGCCACTTGGTAATATCAAACCTGCCCAACTTGGCACTGGTGCCACCTTTCATCTGGGAACCATCCTGCGTATCGTGGATTTTCAGGAGCCAGCCGGCCACTCCCAGCCACAGGCCCCCGAACACAAACCACGGCCCTTTTCCCAGGCAAACAAAACTCACCCGCCCCGCTTCTGGCTGGAAGATTGCAGGAGCCACTTGACTCTATCAAACCAGCCTGACTCGGTACTGGTGCCACCTTTCATCTGGGAACCATCCTGCGTATCGTGGGTTTTCCCTAGCCAGCCGGCCAATCCCAGCCACAGGTCCCCAATCAAAAACTATGGCCCCTTTCCCTGGAAGTAAAACTGACCAGCCCGTCATCTGGCTGGCAGATTGCAGGAGCCACTTGCCTCTATCAAACCAGCCCGACGCGGCACTGGTGCCACCTTTCATCTGGGAACCATCCTGTGTATCGCGGATTTTCAGGAGCCAGCCGGCCACTCCCAGCCACAGGCCCCCAAACACAAACTACGGCCCTTTTCCCTGGAAGTAAAACTGACCTGCCCGTCATCTGGCTGGCGGATTGCACAAGCCACTTGCCTCAATCAATCCAGCCCGACTCGGTACTGGTGCCACCTTTCATCTGGGAACCATCCTGCGTATCGTGGATTTTCAGGAGCCAGCCGGCCACTCCCAGCCACAGGCCCCCGAACACAAACCACGGCCCTTTTCCCTGGCAAAGAAAACTCACCCGCCCCACTTCTGGCTGGCAGATTGCAGGAGCCACTTGCCTCTATCAAACCAGCCCGACGCGGCACTGGTGCCACCTTTCATCTGGGAACCATCCTGCGTATCGTGGATTTTCAGGAGCCAGCCGGCCACTCCCAGCCACAAGCCCCCGAACACAAACCACGGCCCTTTTTCCTGGGAAAGAAAACTCACCCGCCCCGCTTCTGGCTGGAAGATTGCAGGAGCCACTTCCCTCTATCAAACCAGCCTGACTCGGCACTGGTGCCACCTTTCATCTGGGAACCATCCTGCGTATCGTGGGTTTTCCCTAGCCAGCCGGCCACTCCCAGCCACAGGCAACCGAACACAAACTACGGCCCTTTTCCCTGGAAGTAAAACTGACCTGCCCGTCATCTGGCTGGCAGATTGCAGGAGCCACTTCCCTCTATCACTCCAGCCCGACTCGGCACTGGTGCCACCTTTCATCTGGGAACCATCCTGCGTATCGTGGATTTTCAGGAGCCAGCCCGCCCCTCCCAGCCACAGGCCCCCAATCAAAAACTATGGCCCCTTTCCCTGGAATTAAAACAGACCTGCCCATCTTCTGGCTGGCAGATTGCAGGAACCACTTGGCTGTCTCAAACCAGCCCAACTTGGCACTGGTGCCACCTTTCATCTGGGAACCATCCTGCGTATCGTGGATTTTCAGGAGCCAGCCGGCCACTCCCAGCCACAGGCCCCCGAACACAAACCACGGCCCTTTTCCCTGGCAAACAAAACTCACCCGCCCCGCTTATGGCTGGTAGATTGCAGGAGCCACTTCCCTCTATCAAACCAGCCTGACTCGGCACTGGTGCCATGTCGACGGAAGGAGACCAGGACATCAGGTTGATCATCACAGGCCCAATTTTATTGATCAGCACAGCGGGTTAAATACAGTTCGTAATTAACTTCATGCATATTGCAAAAGTTAAGCTCAGGATTGGTTAGTTACATATCAGCAGTTACACCTACTTTTACATTCCTATGGTCCTACTTTTGATACTTTCTACATATTCTTAGGAGATATTCAGGACTAATCTCTACTCCTTTCTCCATGTTGCAGCAAGGCCACTGATTGCAAGCTGCTGACATCTCCTTTCATCTTTCTGACTGCTGATTTCTCAGCTTGACCAGTGGCAATATGTCAGCATGGCCTTTCTCAGCTAACCAACTATTAATAAAGCTCTCCACATTAAAGCTCTCCACATTTCCCCCGTTTTCTTCTTGTGCAAGGAAATTAGCTTGCCAGGTTTTCTATTGTACGGCTGACCATGTTTTGAATGCAATTAAAAACACAAGGCAAAATCAGCAAAAACAGTAAAATTACACTCAGCAGTCCTATAGCATAGATCACAAGGTTTCTTAGCTACGGTCCAAGTCTTAAGCTTTTAAGCCATTCGTCGATTCCTAAACCTTCTTCTTCCTTCAGATTGTGAAGTCCCTGTTGTAGTTCTTTTATCTTAGTGTGAATGGCCACCGAATGGTCAGACAGATTCATGCAACACATTTTCTCAAATTCTTCACATCTATGTCCTTGTGCTAAAAGCAAAAAATCTATGGCAGCTCTATTTTGCAAAACAGCATGGTTAACACTCTGCACATCTGTGGTTAGCATGTCTAGGATTTGTGATGTCTTGTTCAGTTCACTCTTTGCCTAGCACCCTAATTGCTTTGCTAAATTCATAGCCTTATTGGCAGATCCTCCCGGCAAGATAGTTGAAACAACCACTTGTTTGAATGTGCCCCAAAATTGTGGATCTCTTATCGAGCTGCAGTCTAAGTCATGTATGCTACGTCTCTTTCTGTTTAAATTTTGACTCAGCTGCATTAGCAAGGACACATTAGGATGAAACAATGACAGTTTACTTAAATAACAGGGTCTACTCTGTGGTCTAGCTGGTATGCCATTCTACGCCCTGTCTCCGCAAATTAAAAATATTACTGTAATGCTGCGGAGAGATTTCACTCACATTCAGGAATGAATCTAGGGTGGCCCATGTTTCTTTTGGTCGGTTTGAAGACTTAAAGCTAAACTATCCACTAGCTGTAGTGTTAGACAAACTGGCGTTTGTACTGCCAAAAAGGTCCAATTCTTCAGGAGGAGAGTGCAAAGCACAGAATACGCTGCATTTCTTTCCCGTAGAGCTTTCCTTAATTGTACTAACAACTCATACAATCGTTTATTATTCACTTCCTTAGTTGCTGCTTCCTCTATTCGTTTGGCTACTCCTGCAACATACATAGAGTCTGTAACCACATTTAAAGGTCCCTGTAAGTTGGATACTGTCCATACTACTGCTAACAATTCCAAAGTTTGTAAACTATCCACAGGGTCTGCTGTGATGATTTGATGTTTCCATTGTCCTTTTTCTTGCCAAGTGACAGCAGCACGCCTTGATTTCTTTCCTGCATCGGTAAAGGCTGTAACAGCTCCATTTATAGGGCATTCTTCTCTCAAGGGTCGAGTAATCCAGTTCCATTCTGTCATCCATTGCAAAACTCTAGGTACTAATTTGCTGGTATCTACTTTTGCAGACGATGTCAATAAAGCTTCTTGTAAATCCTTTGAATTAATCAGGTACCAGTCCAAAGTTTCTTTTTCCATAGGCAGTCTAATGGTAGCAGGTTCTCTACCATCCACTTCAAGAGTTCTGAGACGTCTTTTTTTAATTAATGCAGCCAATTGTTCAATTTTTGAACATACTGTTTTCTTATGCTGTAATGGTGGAGACAACCATTCCAACACCTGTATCTCCCCCGTTTTCTCCTGTTGTTGAGAGAGAGCACGAAGCAGGTGGCAAGGGCTATTCCAGATAGTAAGGTCAATAGGGTGGTCGAGTTGTCGACGAGACATGTACCTCTGCTGTACACAGTCACTGATTTGTTGCAAGGCAAGACGATGCTCCTGCGTCAGGCATACAGGAGTAGTAGGGTCAACACCCTTTAACAAAGGCCGCAGGGTTTCTAACAAATGATTCGGTATTCCCACAATAGGCTTTAGCCATTGTAAGTCCCCCAGTAATTTCTGTGCATCATGTAGAGTCTTAATGTCCAGTTGTAACTCCAATTTTTGAGGTATCACTTTTTGATCCATCAAAGTCTATCTCAAATATTTCTAAGGCTTTGTAGTTTGAATTTTCTCTGAAGCAATATCAAGTGAATGTGAAGCAAGGGTATTTCTAATAATGTCAATCTGCAAAGAGGAAAATGGTTGTTGCTGTGCAAACAAGATCATGAGCATGCATAAGGCTATCCCCTTTTAGAGGCCATTGCTTAACCATCACTGGTGTATCTGTTTTCTAGGTGAGTGGAATGGGGAAAGTCCAAGCAATGGCAATTACCCCAAAGGGTGCTGATTAGTTAACACCACTCCCAGTTGTGTTAAAATGTCCCTTCCAATTAGGCAGGAGACTGTAGGAGGCAGTTGCACAATTGAAAACACAGCAGATATTTGTTGATCCTCAATGGACACAGACAAAGAAGGCGACCTGCTTGCCAATGTAAATCCTCCTACTCCGGTGAGCATGTTTGCTGATGGGAATAGAGGCCAATGCTGTGGCCATGCCTCTGGAGAAATAATGCTGGTATCTGCTCCTGTATCCAATAATCCATAAAGGGTTATGCTTTGATGCTCATAAGTAACTGTGACCTTTTGCTTTGGTCTGTTTTGTAAATCTACAGTTAAAAGTGTAACACCAGTGGAGCCAAAACCTTTTTCATCCCGTGCTTGTTCAGTAAATGGTTGTATTCCAGAGGTCATTTGTGATAGTGGTATCAATTGTGCAATACGTTGTCCTTTTGCAATTTTAATTGGAGGATAGAGGGTGTAAGCCATGATTTGTATTTCCCCTGTAAAGTCTGCATCAATAACTCCAGGCAAAACAAATAATCCCAACATAGTTGTAGAAGAGCGTCCTAATAATAATGCTCCACATGTTTGTCCATTTAATATAAGAGGACCCTTTACTCCAGTTGGTATTTGCTCCCTGTTGTTGCGGGTTGCAGACAAGAGGTGGCTGCGATGTCGCGGCAGCTGGTGCTGGTGTGTCTGATGTCACAGCAGCTACTTGTGTCTGGGCGCGGCCCCCGTGAAACGCGCTCTGCTGACAGTTTCCCGACCGCCGTTTACAAGCTGTGGTGTTGTGGGAGCTGGATCGGCAGTGAGCCACTTCGGAGAGGAGCAAGAGCAGCTAACACCTGATTCTGAGCAGCTAACACCTGATTCTGATTAGACTCTGCCTGCTTTTGTAACCCTAATCCTAACTCTTTTATAGCATCTACTAGAAATGCCTGCGAAGCAGTTGGCATTAATGCCATTCGCTCTAATGCTTCCTCAATGGTCCAATTTGCTCCCAAAGTAGATAATACTCTTTGGGTTGCTGGATTACTATTTTGAAGGATACACTGCTTCAATATCGCCCCCTTAAAGTAGTCTGCCACACCGGCCCGGTCTATAGCAGCAGCCGCTCTATCGATAAAATTTCCAAATGATTCTTCTCTACCTTGCTTAATACCTATATAAATTGGTAATCCCCCTGGCTCTTTAACCATATCTATCGCTGTACGCACCAATCTCATAGTCTCTCTAAGCTTATCTGGTTCCAATATCATCTGTGCCTCTGTACGCAGAAATGCTCTTAATCCCATAAGTTCATCCACTGTCACTCCATGCAATGGATCTCCCGGAGCCCGTTGTACAGCAACTGACTCATTTACTAATGCTTGCCAATGTGCATTAAACAATAATTGTTGATGCTGAGTAAATATTAAACGCACTATCCCTTTTAAATCATTTGGGCATAAAATCTGAGTGTTAAAGAGATAATCTAACATTTGCTTAACAGGTTCACTTTTTACACCAAACTGACTAACTGTAGAACGTAGCTGAGCTAACAACTTCCAATCTAAGGCAGAATATGCTGCCACATTATGCATTAAATTCTCCTGTGCATCATATTGTGGTGTATAAGTAACCGGACATGCAAGACTAGAAGCTATTTCTACGGCTTCACTATCTCCCATTTGCATCACTTCTTTTGCTAAAGCAGACTAAGCCTCCCTCCTTTGTTTAGCCATTTCCCCCCATAGATCACGGTGTGCCCCTGGGATGGGAGCTGGCTCTTTGGAGGTGCTATGCTGCTGGCATTTTAGTGCAGGCGCCGAATTTTCGCCTTGGGAAGGTAGTAAAGCAGAGGCTGGCTCGCGCGGGGGAAGCGACCCCCCCGCTGGAGCTGTCTGTGAAGCCGGGGCCGGCCCGAAAGAAGCCGGCTCACGCGGGGGAAGCGGCCCCCCTCCCGCCGAAGCTGAAACCGGAGCTTGCTCAGGCAGAGCCGGCTCGCGCGGGGGAAGGGGCCCCCCCGCTGGAGCTGTAACTGGAGCCGGCCGGCTCGGGGGTAGCGGCGGAGGCAAAGCCGGCGGCGGAGGCAAAGCTGGCTTGCCCCCCCCACTATCTGACCCGCCTGAAGCCGGCAGTGGAGGCAAAGCTGGCTTGCTTTTACCTCTCCTACCCGGCTCGCCTTCCCCCTCAGGCAAGGGAGGGGCAGACGGTTCCGCACTTTCTAAACGCATGTCTTCAACACCACTATGCTGGGGATTTTTAGGCATAAGTATCTTAGTTACAGAAGGTGCCAAGGGATCATCCTCACGACTATATCCTATATTCTTCTTATGAGCTTCTGTAGCCCTTTCTGCTGCCTTTCTCTCAGAGACCTGCTGAAGCAATGCATTATACACTACCCGCCATAATTTCTCGAACTTTTAGCTGATTTATCTCCATCTAACACAGAGTCTATTAACACCTCTCCAAAATTTTTCCACTCTGAAAGCTCATGTACTGTATGTGGGTTAGTAAACATACCTATAGAATGACCATAAGCTAACAACCCCGGTAATTCCTTTTTTAAATCTATCTCTTTTACCCCTCGCTTTTCTAAATATGAAGAGAATAAATCATATGCTGCTTGCTTATCTATACTTATTCAGTGCGCACTGTTTAGCAGCTTCCAGACTTCGGCGGCACGTAGAGACTTGAGCGATCCTCAAGGGTGCTTTTAATAAATAATCCAGTCTTTGTAAATAATCCGGCACCGTCCCGCTGCTAGAACTCTCACCCAACTTCTGGACCGTGGCGAGTTCCCTTTTTTCTTTGTAATCCGAGAAAAAAGGACAGGGGTTCAACGTTGCCGCATCGTTGCCCGCAGCGTTGCCCGCATTCTCCACCATTTGTCGACGGAAGGAGACCAGGACATCAGGTTGATCATCACAGGCCCAATTTTATTGATCAGCACAGCGGGTTAAATACAGTTCGTAATTAACTTCATGCATATTGCAAAAGTTAAGCTCAGGATTGGTTAGTTACATATCAGCAGTTACACCTACTTTTACATTCCTATGGTCCTACTTTTGATACTTTCTACATATTCTTAGGAGATATTCAGGACTAATCTCTACTCCCTTTCTCCATGTTGCAGCAAGGCCACTGATTGCAAGCTGCTGACATCTCCTTTCAGCTTGCTGACTGCTGATTTCTCAGCTTGACCAGTGGCAATATGTCAGCATGGCCTTTCTCAGCTAACCAACTATTAATAAAGCTCTCCACATTAAAGCTCTCCACAGTGCCACCTTTCATCTGGGAACCATCCTGCGTATCGTGGATTTTCAGGAGCCAGCCGGCCACTCCCGGCCACAGGTCCCCAAACAAATACTACGGCCCTTTTCCCTGGAATTAAAACTGACCTGCCCGTCATCTGGCTGGCAGTTGCAGTTGCTTCAATCACACCCACTTGCCTCTCAACCACGGGACTACCTGCTTCCAGTTGGGTCTGGGCGCAGGCCACCCCATTGCCCAGCTTCAGGACCACGCCACCCCATCCAAAGTCAAAAACAACTACGCCCTTTCCTGGCAGAACAAATTCAGCGCCCCACTTCTGCTGCAATTCAGACCCGACCTCACTGTCACCACCTGACATCGGAACCGTGCCACCTATCTTTTGGGAACCACCTGGCTATCGTGACCTTTCAGGCCGCCGCCAACGCCAGGCCACATGTCCCCAAAAAATCTGACGCCCTTTCCCATGGATGAGATTGCTGGACCTACCTGCTCCAGATTGCAGCCCACTTGCTCTATCAAACCTCCGACTTGGAACCGTCCACTTTCATCTGGGATCATCCGCATACGTGCTCTCAGAGGCCCCGATCACAAACCAGGCCCTTCCCAAACAAATAACTCGGCCCTTTCCCTGGAATAAGCTGACCTGCCGATCTGCTGGCATTGCAGACCACTGCCTCTATCACTGGCAGCCCACTCGCATGGGCCATCCTTCCATCTGGGAACATCTGCATCGCCAGGAGCCACCGGCCACCCCAGCCACAGCCCCGACACAAACCACGGCCCTTTTCCCTGGAATAAACTTAACCTCCCGTCATCTGGCTGGCAGATTGCAGGAGCCACTTGACTCTATCAAACCAGCCCGACTTGGCACGGTGCCAACCTTGGGTCTAGGAGCCATCCACCGTATTGTGGATTTTCAGGGGCCATCCGGCCACTCCCAGCCACAAGTCCCCAAAAAATCTACGGCCCTTTTCCTGGCAAAGAAAATTCACCCCCCTGCTTCCTGGCTGGCAGATTGCAGGAGCCACTTGCCTCTATCAAACCAGCCCGACTGGCACTGGTGCCACCTTGGTCTGGGCATCCAGCGTGTTGCGGGTTTTCAGGAGCCAGCCGGCCACTCCCAGCCACAAGGCCCCAAAACAATCTACGGCCCTTTTCCCTGGAAGTAAATCGACCTGCCCGTCATCTGGCTGGCAGGGTTGCACAAGCCACTTGCCTCTATCAATCCAGCCCGACTGGTCACTGGTGCACCTTGGGACTGGGACCATCCAGCGTATGTGGATTTTCAGGAGCCAGCCGGCCACTCCCAGCCACAAATCCCCAAAAAAACCGGCCCTTTTCCCTGGCAAAGTAAATCTGACCTGCCCACATCTGGCTGGCACATTGCAGAGCCACTTGGCAAATCAAACCTACCCACTTGGCACTGGTGCCACCTTTCATCTGGGAACCATCCTGCGTATCGTGGATTTTCAGGAGCCAGCCGGCCACTCCCAGCCACAGGCCCCCGAACACAAACCACGGCCCTTTTCCCAGGCAAACAAAACTCACCCGCCCCGCTTCTGGCTGGAGTAACCTCTCTTACGCTCCACGTCCCTTTCATTGAACATCCTGCGTATCTGGTTAGGCAGCCGCCTCCGCACAGGCCCACAAACTGCCTTCCTGAATTAAAACGACTGCCACTTGGTGATCAGACCACTTGCTCTCTCAACCAGCCACTGCATGTCCACTATTGGACATCCGCGATGTGATTTCAGGAGCAGCGCCCTCACCAAGCCCAAACAACCACGGCCTTTTCGCAAAAAAAACCACCCCGCTGTGCAGATTGCGGACACTCCTATCAACCTGATCGCACGTGCACTTCATTGAACCATCGGATCGTGGATTTTCAGAGCAGCCACCCGCAAGTCCAACAAATCTACGCTTTCCTGAATAACTGACTCTCACGGCTGGCATCAGGACCACTTGCTCTATAACACCATTGACTGTCCACTTCGGACATCCGGTATGTGGATTTCGGACGCACTCCAGCACGCCCCAAACAATCGGCCTTTTCCTGAATAAACTGACTGCCTGTCATCTGCTGCAATTCAGAGCACTGCTCATCATTCAGCCGACTCGCACTGTGCCACCTTTCATCTGGGAACATCCTGCATATCGTGAATTTACAGAGCAGGCACCGCCACGCCCGAAACAAACACGGCCTTTCTGAAGTAATCGACTGCTCATTGCTGGCAGATTGCAGCACTTGCTTATCAACAGCCGATTGCCTGCAACTGGTCTAGAGCCACACCGTATGGGATTCGGCACCGGCACTCCACACAAGTCCCAAAAAAATCCGGCTTTTTCTGCAAAGAAATCACCGCCGCTTGGCTGCAGATTGCAGGCCACTTGCTCTATCACCACCGACTGCATGCCCTTGTCTGGACATCCAGCGTATTGGATTTTCAGGAGCAGGCCACTCCACAAACCAAACAATTACGCCTTCCTGAAGTAAATCTGACTCCTTCGGCTGCGATCAGAGCCTGCTCTATCATCCAGCCCGTTGCACTGGGCCTGGTGGGAGCCATCAGCGATTGTGGATTTCAGGAGCAGCCGCTCCCACAGTCCAAAAATTACGCCTTTTCCCGAAGTAATTATGCCATCATCTGCGGCACATGCAGCAGCATTGGTATTACCTCCATTGCCTGTCCACCTTTACTGACCATCCGCTATGGATTCAGCCAGCGGCCTCAGCAAGCCCGACACAACACGCCTTCCAGCAACAAACCCCGCCGCTCTGGAGATTGCAGGAGCCACTTCCCTCTATCAAACCAGCCTGACTCGGCACTGGTGCCACCTTTCATCTGGAAACCATCCTGCGTATCGTGGCTTTTCCCTAGCCAGCCGGCCAATCCCAGCCACAGGCCCCCAAACACAAACTACGGCCCTTTTCCCTGGAAGTAAAACTGACCAGCCCGTCATCTGGCTGGCAGATTGCAGGAGCCACTTGCCTCTATCACTCCAGCCCGACTCGGCACTGCTGGCACATTTCATCTGGGAACCATCCTGCGTATCGTGGATTTTCAGGAGCCAGCCGGCCACTCCCAGCCACAGGCCCCCAATCAAATCTACGGCCCCTTTCCCTGGAATTAAAACAGACCTGCCCATCTTCTGGCTGGCAGATTGCAGGAACAACTTGGCTCTCTCAAACCAGCCCAACTTGGCACTGGTGCCACCTTTCATCTGGGAACCATCCTGCATATCGTGGATTTTCAGGAGCCAGCCGGCCACTCCCAGCCACAGGCTCCCGAACACAAACCACGGCCCTTTTCCCTGGCAAACAAAACTCACCCGCCCCGCTTCTGGCTGGCAGATTGCAGGAGCCACTTCCCTCTTTCAAACCAGCCTGACTCGGCAATGGTGCCACCTTTCATCTGGGAACCATCCTGCGTATCGTGGATTTTCAGGAGCCAGCCGGCCACTCCCAGCCACAGGTCCCCAAACACAAACTACGGCCCTTTTCCCTGGAATTAAAACTGACCTGCCCATCATCTGGCTGGCAGATTGCAGGACCCACTTGCCTCTATCAAACCAGCCCGACTTGGCGCTGCTGCCACCTTGGGTCTGAGAGCCATCCAGCGTATTGTGGATTTTCAGGAGCCAGCCGGCCACTCCCAGCCACAAGTCCCCAAAAACAATCTACGGCCCTTTTCCATGGAAGTAAAACTGACCTGCCCATCATCTGGCTGGCACATTGCAGCAGCCTCTTGGTAATATCAAACCTGCCCAACTTGGCACTGGTGCCATCTTTCATCTGGGAACCATCCGGCGTATTGTGGATTTTCAGGAGCCAGCCGGCCACTCCCAGCCACAGGCCCTCGAACACAAACCACGGCCCTTTTCCCTGGAAGTAAATCTGACCTGCCCGTCATCTGGCTGGCAGATTGCAGGAGCCACTTGCCTCTTTCAATCCAGCCCGACTCGGCACTGGTGCCACCTTTCATCTGGGAACCATCCTGCGTATCGTGGATTTTCAGGAGCCAGCCGGCCACCCCAAGCCACAGGCCCCCGAACACAATCTACGGCCCTTTTCCATGGAAGTAAAACTGACCTGCCCGTCATCTGGCTGGCAGATTTCAGGAGCCACTTGCCGCTATCAATTCAGCCCGACTTGGCACTGGTGCCACCTTTCATCTAGGAACCATCCTGCGTATCGTGGATTTTCAGGAGCCAGCCGGCCACTCCCAGCCACAGGCCCCCGAACACAAACCACGGCCCTTTTCCCTGCAAGTAAATCTGACCTGCCCGTCATCTGGCTGGCAGATTGCAGGAGCCACTTGCCTCTATCAATCCAGCCCGACTCGGTACTGGTGCCACCTTTCATCTGGGAACCATCCTGCGTATCGTGGATTTTCAGGAGCCAGCCGGCCACTCCCACCCACAGGCCCCCGAACACAAACCACGGCCCTTTTCCCTGGCAAACAAAACTTAACCATCCGGCTTCTGGCTGGCAGATTGCAGGAGCCACTTGCCTCTATCCAACCAGCCCGACGCGGCACTGGTGCCACCTTTCATCTGGGAACCATCCTGCGTATCGTGGATTTTCAGGCGCCAGCCGGCCACTCCCAGCCACAGGCCCCCGAACACAAACCACGGCCCTTTTCCCTGGCAAACAAAACTTAACCATCCCGCTTCTGGCTGGCAGATTGCAGGAGCCACTTGACTCTATCAAACCAGCCCGACTTGGCACTGGTGCCACCTTGGGTCTAGGAGCCATCCACCGTATTGTGGATTTTCAGGGGCCATCCGGCCACACCCAGCCACAAGTCCCCAAAAGAAATCTACGGCCCTTTCTCCTGGCAAAGAAAACTCACCCGCCCCGCTTCTGGCTGGCAGATTGCAGGAGCCACTTGCCTCTATCAAACCAGCCCGACTTGGCACTGGTGCCACCTTTCATCTGGGAACCATCCTGTGTATCGATTTTCAGGAGCAGCCGGCCACTCCCAGCCACAGGCCCCAAAACAAACCACGGCCCTTTTCCCTGGCAAAAACCGCCCGTCCGTTTGGCTGGCAGATTGCAGAGCCACTGCTCTATCAAACCAGCCCGACTCGCACTGGTGCACTTTCATCTGGGAACCATCCTGCGTATCGTGGATTTTCAGGAGCCAGCCGGCCACTCCCAGCCACAGCCCCGAACAACAAACCACGGCCCTTTTCCCTGAAAAAACTACCTCCTTTCTGGCTGGCAATTCAGAGCCACTTCTTATCAACTCCAACTGCACTGGTGCCACCTTTCATCTGGGAACCATCCTGCGTATCGTGGATTTTCAGGAGCCAGCCGGCCACTCCCAGCCACAGGCCCCGAACACAAACCACGGCCCTTTTCCTGGAAAAAACACTGACCTGCCCGTTACCTGCTGCAGATTGCAGGACCACTTGCTTATCAACAGCCATGCACTGTGCACTTTCATTGGGAACCTCTGCGTATGTGATTTCAGGAGCCAGCGCCATCCAGCACAGCCCAAACAAACACGGCCCTTTTCCCGAAAAACTACCCCTTTGGTGGCAGATGCAGAGCCTCTCTATCAACCAGCCGACTGCATGTGCACCTTTCATTGGGAACCACCTGCTATGGGATTTTCAGGAGCCAGCGGCACTCCAGCCACAGCCAACAATACGCCTTTTCCCGAAAACACGCCCTTCTGGTGAATTGAGGACCACTGTCTTCAAACCACCGACGCACTGGTGCCTTTCATTGGAACATCTGCGTATCGTGATTTCAGGAGCCAGCCGGCATCCAGCCACAGCCCCAACACAAAAGGCCCTTTCCTGGAAAAAAATACCGCCGTTCTGTGCAGATTGCAGGAGCACTTCCTTATCAAACCCGACTGCAGTGCCTTTTTGGAATCGCGAGGATTTTGGCAGCGCATCCACAGCCCAAAAACACGCTTTTGGAAAAACGCTTCGGATTGACCTGCACTGGTGCCACTTTCATCTGGGAACCATCCTGCGTATCGTGGATTTTCAGGAGCCAGCCGGCCACTCCCAGCCACAGGCCCCGAACACAAACACGGCCCTTTCCCTGGCAAAAAAACTACCTGCCGTCATCTGGCTGGCAGATTGCAGGAGCCACTTCCTCTATCAAACCAGCCCGACTCGCACTGGTGCCACCTTTCATCTGGGAACCATCTGCGTATCGTGGATTTTCAGGAGCCAGCCGGCCACTCCCAGCCACAGGCCCCCAACACAAACTACGGCCCTTTCCCTGGAAGTAAAACTGACCTGCCCTTCTGGCTGGCAGATTGCAGGAGCCACTTCAAACACAAACTACGGCCCCCTTTTTCCCCGGAATAAAACTAACCTGCCCGTCATCTTTGGGTGGCAGATTGCAGGAGCCACTCCCTATCAATCCACCCGGAAATCGGACTGGTGCACCTTTCATCTGGGAACCCATCCTGCGTATCGTGGATTTTCAGGAGCCAGCCGGCCACTCCCCGCCACAGGCCCCCGAACACAAACCACGCCCTTTTCCTGGAAACAAAACCACCTGCCCGCTTCGGGTGGCAGATTGCAGGGGCCACTTGACTCTATCAAACCAGCCCGACTTGGGACTGGTGCCACCTTTGGGTCTAGGACCATCCCCGTATGTGGATTTTTTAGGGGCCAGCCGGCCACTCCCCGCCACAAGTCCCCCCAAAAAAACACGGCCCTTTTCCTGGAAAAAAAAACTACCGCCCCTTCTTGGGTGGCCCGATTGCAAGCCACTTTTCCTCTATCAAACCACCCGACTCGGCACTGGGGCCACCTTTCACTGGGGAAACCCTCCCCCCCCCTTTCGTGGATTTTCAGGACCACCGGCCACTCCCCCACAGGCCCCCCGAACAAAACCACGGCCCTTTTCCCCGGCCAACAAAAATTAACCCCCGGCTTCTGGCTGCAATTGAGGGGCCCCTTCCTCATCACCCCCCCGACTGGGACGGTGCCACCTTTCATCTGGGAACCATCCTGGTATCGGGATTTTCAGGAGCCACCGGCCCCTCCAGCCCAGGCCCCAAACAAAACTACGCCCTTTTCCTAATAAAAAGACCTCCCCCCATCGGGTGGCGATTTCAGGAGCCCCTTTGCCTCTTCAAACCCCGACTTGGCATGGGGCCACCTTTCATCTGGGAAAAATCCTCATAGTGGATTTTCGGAGCCCCCGGGGCCCCTCCCCGCCACAAACCCCCCAAACAACACGGCCCTTTTCCTGGAAAAAAACTACCGCCCACTTGGGGCAATTTCAGGAGCCACTTGCCTTACCCCAGCCCCACTGGCACTGGTGCCACCTTTCTGGGAACCATCACTAGGGATTTTCAGGGGCCCGCGGGCCCCCTCCCCGCCCCCAGCCCCAAAAAAACGGCCCCTTTTTCCCCGGCCCCCAAAAACTCAAACCCCCCCCGCTTCTGGCTGGGAATTGCAGGAGCACTTCCTCTATCAAACCAACCACTGGCACCGGGTGCCACCTTTCATCTGGGAACCATCCTGGTATCGGGAAATTTTCAGGGGCCAGCCGGGGCCACTCCCAGCCACAGGCCCCCAAAAAAAACCAGGCCCTTTTCCCTGG
>NW_026993154.1:0-18703 GCF_028769735.1 Zonotrichia leucophrys gambelii
AGTGTGAGGGGAGGAAATGGAGGGGAAATGTGAGGAGGGGAAATGGAGGGGAAATGTGAGGGAGGGAAATGGAGGGAAAGTGTGAGGGGAGGAAATGGAGGGAAAGTGTGAGAGGAAATGGAGGAGAAATGTGAGGGGAAATGGAAAGTGTGAGGAGAGAAAATGGTGGGTGAGTGTGAGTGGTGGGAATGGAGGGGAAATGTGAGGGGAAAAAGGAAGGAAATGGTGGGGAACTGTGAGGGGAGAAAATGGAGGGAAAGTGTGAGGGGAAATGGAAAGTGTGAGGGGAGAAAATGGTGGGGGAGTGTGAGGGGGAAGAAAGGGCAGGAAAGTGTGAGGAGAGGAAATTGAGGGAAAATGTGAGGGTGGGGAATGGAGGTAAGTGTGAAGGAAAATGGAAAGTGTGAGGGGAGAAAAGGGCAGGAAAGTGTGACAGGAGAAAATGGAGGTGGAGTGTGTGGAGAGGGAAAGGATGGGAAAGTGTGAGGGGAGAAAATGGAGGGAAAGTGTGGGGGGAGAAAATGGTGGAGGAGTGTGAGAGGAAAATAAGTGGGAAAGTGTGAGGGGAAGAAATGGAGGGTGAATGTGAGGGAAGGAAATGGTGGGGAGCTGTGAGGGGAGAAAAGGCAGGAAAGTGTGAGGGGAAGAAAAGGGTGGGAGAATGTGAGGGGAGAAAATGGAGGGAGGGTGTGAGGGGAGAAAAAAGGTGGGGAAGTGTGAGGGGAAGGAAAGGCTGGGAAAGTGTGAGGGGAGAAAATGGAGGGGAAGTAGAAGGGAAAGAAAGGGAAAAAAAGGCGGACTGTGAGGCTAAGTGTGAGGGGAGGAAGTGGCAGGAAAATATGAAGAAAATTATAGGAAACAGTGAGGGGACAGAAAAGAAGGAAGCCCTGAGGAGACAAAAAGGCCTGATCTCTGAGGGAAGAAAATGAGGGGAGCCATGAGGTAACAGGATGAAAAGGATGCCCCATTTTCCCCCAACAGCTGCTTCAGAAGGACACAGCCCAGGCCCCGCCATGACTGTGAGAAACAGGGGTGAGTTTTGGGGTTCACTTAAATGGGGCTTGGCAACAGGCTATGGGGCAGAAATTAGGTGTAGATTTGGAGATTTAGGGGTCACTTAGAGGGCTAGGAGGGGGTTGGGGGGTTATTTGTGGAATTTTGGGGGCTTCTATGGGGCAAGGGAGGGGTTTGGAGGTCACTTCTGGGGCAGTTTGTGAGGGCAGAAAATGGCGGGAAGCCCTGAGGGGGCCTCTGTGTGGTTATAGGGGAGGGTCTCTATGGGTCAGGGGTCTCTCTGTGGGTCAGGGGTCTCTATTTGGGGTAGGGGGTCCCCATTTTGGGGAGGGGGTCTCACCGCCTCGGGGTCCTGCTGCAGCCGGGGGTGGGAGCAGAGGGCGAACACCAGCAGGCCGCGGAGCAGCTCCCACCATCCCAGCACCGCCAGGGCCCGGCCCTCCCTCACCATCACCTCCACCTGCTGCTGCAATGGCGACCCCTCCCCACCTTCTGAGCCCTGCTGCCCCATAGATCCCCCCACAGACCCCTCCTGCCCCACGGATTTACCCCCAGGCCTCTCCTGCCCCATAGATCTCCTCTGCTCCATAGATCTCCACAGGGATCCCCTCCAACCTTTGGTCACTCTCTGCCTCATACATCGACCCCCAGACAGCCCCTGTCCCATAGATCCCCCCATAAATCTCCCCTGCCCCATAGATCCCCCCATAAATCCCCCCAGGGACCTCCTCTGCCCCATAGATCCCCCCATAAATCCCCCCAAACATCTCCCCTGCCCCACAGATCCCCCTAGAAATCCCCCCAAGGACGCCCCCTGCCCCATAGATCCCCACAGGGACGCCCCCTGCCCCAGAGATCTTGCCAAGGACCCCCCCTGCCCCATGGCGGCACCAGGAGGACTCTGAGGGAGGTGGGGGAGGGGTGAGTTTATCCCCCAGTCCCCCCTCGAGTCACTCATTAACGGGGTTAATTAGTGAGGGATTAATAAGGGGCAAAGCTGCCCCTCCGCCAGCCTCGTCACTCATTAACGAGGGGTTTTTAAATGAGTAATTAATTAATGTCCGAATGATTTTTGGGGCACCGTTATGGGGCAGGGTGAATCCCCTTGTTGCTTATTAACCAGGGCTGATTAATTAATTAATAATTTTAAGTGATTATTATAAATTAATTCATTTTATCAAAATGGGGAGTTCTGGGGGAGGTTATGGGGCAGATTATGGGGCAGGTGACACTCCCTTGATGCTCATTAATAAATGGTAAATTACTAAGTAGTAACTTAATTCATTCACAATTTTATCAGTCCATTAATCGATTTGATTAAAATGGGGAAGAACAATGGGGCAGAATCTCTGGGAATGTTACAGGGCAGGAGACACAATTGATTAATAAAGGATAATTATTTATTTATGGTTTTGAAGTCATTATTTTATTAAAATTAAGAGTTGTAGGGCAGAATCAGTGGGTCACATTGAGGGGACAAAATGGAGGGAAGGTGTGAGGGGACAGAATGGAGGGAAGCTGTGAGGGGACAAAATGGAGGGAGGCTGTGAGGGGACAAAATGGAGGGAGGCCGTGAGGGGACAGGTAGAAGGGAAGCCATGAGGGGACAAAATGGCAGGAAGTTGTGAGGGGACAAAATGGCAGGAAGTTGTGAGGGAAGGAAATGGCGGGAAACTGTGAGGGGACAGGGAGAAGGGAAGCCATGAGGGGAGAAAATGGAGGGAAGCTGAGAGGGGACAAAATGGAGGGAAACTGAGGGGAGAAAACGGAGGGAAGCTGTGAGGGGACAGGTAGAAGAGAAGCCATGAGGGGACAAAATGGAGGGAGGCCGTGGGGGGACAAAATGGACGGAAACTGAGGGGACAAAATGGAGGGAGGCCGTGAGGGGACAGATAGAAGAGAAGCCATGAGGGGAGAAAATGGAGGGAAGCCATGAGGGGAGAAAAAGGAGGGAAGCTGGAAGCTGTGAGGGGAGAGAGTGGTAAAGCAGCCATGAGAGGACAAAGTGAAGGAAAGCCATGAGGGACAAAATGGCAGGAAATTGGGAGGGGACACAGAAAAAAGGAAGCCATGAGGGAACAAGAAGGGAAACTATGAGAGGAGAAAATGGTGGAAAACTGTGAAGGGACAAAGAGAAGGGAGGCCATGAGGGGAGAAAATGGAAGGAAATTGTGAGGGAAAGAAATGGCGGGAAACTGTGAGGGGACAGGGAGAAGGGAAGCCATGAGGGGAGAAAACGGAGGGAAGCTGTGAGGGGACAGGTAGAAGAGAAGCCATGAGGGGACAAAATGGAGGGAAGCTGTGAGGGGACAAAATGGAGGGAAACTGAGGGGACAAAATGGAGGGAAACTGAGGGGACAAAATGGAGGGAAACTGTGAGGGGACAAAATGGAGGGAGGCCATGAGGTGACAGGTAGAAGAGAAGCCATGAGGGGACAAAATGGAGGGAAACTGAGGGGAGAAAATGGAGGGAAGTTGTGAGGGGACAAAATGGAGGGAAACTGTGAGGGGACAAAATGGAGGGAGGCCGTGAGGTGACAGGTAGAAGAGAAGCCATGAGGGGACAAAATGGAGGGAAGCCGTGAGGGGACAAAATGGAGGGAGGCCGTGAGGGGAGGGAGTGGTAAGGCAGCCATGAGAGGACGAAGTGAAGGGAAGCCATGAGGGACAAAATGGCAGGAAATTGTGAGGGGACACAGAGAAAATGAAGTCATGAGGGAGACAAAATGGTGGGAACCATGAGGCAACAAGAAAGGAAGCCATGAGGGGAGAAAATGGTGGAAAACTGTGAGGGGACGAAGAGAAGAGAGGCCATGAGGGGAGAAAATGGCAGGAAATTGTGAGGGAAGAAAATACAGGAAAGCTGTGAGGAGAGAAATTGGAAAGAAGCTGTGAGGGGACAAAATGGAGGGAAGCTGTGAGGGGAGAAAATGGTGGAAAATTGTGAGGGGACAAAAAGAAGGGAAGCCATGAAGGGAGAAAATGGCAGGAAATTGTGAGAAGATAAAATGGAGGTAAAGTGTGACCATGAGGGAACATGGTAGTGGGGCAGCCATGACAGGAAAAAATGGTGGGAAATTGTGAGGGGACAAAGGGAGAAAATGGTAAAAAACTGTGAGGGGAGAAAATGATGGGAGCCATGAGGGAACAGGGAAATGAGACAGCCATAAAAGAATAAAATAGTAGGAAATTGTGAGAGAACAAAAAGGTGGAAAACAGAAAAAAATGGCCAGATCCCTGAGAGGAGAAAATGGTGAGAGCCATGAAGGGAAAGGATGAAGAAAATGAGAAAGGGGGTGGCCATGAGGGAACAGAGCGAAGAAAAACCATGAAAAGGAATCATAAAATGATGGGGTGAAGGGAAGCCATGATGGGAGAAAAAGCAAGAAAATGTGAGGGGAAGAGAAAAAAGGCGGGAAAATATGAGGGGAGAAAAAAAAAGGCATAAAAATAAGGGGGTAAAAAAGGCAGGAAAAGATGAGGGGGTAAAAAACGCAGGAAAACGTGAGGGGGAAAAAAAGGCGGGAAAACGTGAGGGGACAAAAAAAGGCGGGAAAACGTGAGGGGAAGAAAAAAGGCGGGAAAACGTGAGGGGGAAAAAAAGGCGGGAAAACGTGAGGGGACGAAAAAAGGCGGGAAAACGTGAGGGGGAGAAGCTTTGGGGGTCACTTATGGGCCAGAGCGAGGATCTGTGGGGGCAGCCCTGACCCCGCTCTTCATTACCACATTAATTAACACCTCGTTAACATTCTCTTTAATAATTCCTTTATTAATTTCCAACAGCGGGACCCTCGATGGAGCAGGTGAGGGATCTATGGGGCAGGTAAGGGATCCATGGGGCAGGTGAGGGATTTATGGGGCAGGTGAGGGATTTATGGGGCAGGTAAGGCCTCTGTGGGGCAGATGGTGACTCTTTGCCCATGTGAAGGGATTTGTAGGACAGGTAATGGATCCGTGGGGCAGATAATGGATCCGTGGGGCAGGTGAGGGCTCCGTGGGGCAGGTGAGGGTCCCGCCATGGCCCAGGTGAGGCTCAGTAGTTGCTGCGCTCCTGCCGGAAGCCGCCGCGCCGCAGGTACCCGTCGCCCTTGCGGTATCCGCCATCTTTCTGGTCTGCAGGGACAGACGGACAGAGGTGAGGGCAGGGCGAGGCTCAGGTGTGTCACAGGTGTGTCACAGGTGTGCCCAGGTGTGTCCCAGACACTTCCCACCTTCCCCCAGGTGTGCCCAAGGTATATCCAGCTGTGCCCAGGTGTATCCAGGAGTGCCCCAGCTGTGCCCAGGTGTATCCAGGAGTGCCCCAGCTGTGCCCCACGTGTGCCCAAGTGTATCCAGGTGTGCCCAGGTGTGCCCCAGACACCTCCACCTTCCCCCAAGTGTGTCCCTGAGTAACCCAGGTGCATCCAGGTGTGCCCCAGCTGTGCCCAGGTATATCCAGGTGTACCCAGGTGAAACCCCAGGTGTGTCCAGCTGTGCCCAGATGTATCCAGGTGTGCCCCAGGTGTGTCCAGCTGTGCCCCAGGTGTATCTAGGTGCCCCCAGGTGTACCCCAGGTATATTCAGGTGTGCCCCAGGTGTATCCAGCTGTGCCCAGGTGTACCCAGAGAGGGCTCAGGTACCCCCAAGTATATCCAGGTGTACCCCAGGTGTGCCCAAGGTGTATCCTGGTGTGCCCAGGTGTACCCAGATGTATCTCAGGTGTGCTCCAGGTGTACCCAGGTACCCTCAGGTGTGCCCAGGTGTACCTAGGTAGATCCAGCTGTGCCCCAGGTGTATCCAGCTGTGCCCAGATGCATACATGTGTGCCCCAAGTGTATCCAGGTGTGCCCCAGGTGTGCCCAGGTGTGCCCAGGGGTGCCTCAGGTGTGCCCCAGGTGTATCTCAGGTGTGCCCACATGTATCCAGGTGTACCCAGCTGTGCCCCAGGTGCATCCAGGTGTGCCCAGGTGTACCTAGGTAGATCCAGCTGTGCCCAGATGTGTACATGTGTGCCCCAAGTGTATCCAGGTATGCCCCAGGTGTGCCCAGGTGTGCCCAAGGTATATCCAGGTGTACCCCAGGTGTATCCAGGTGCCCCCAGGTGCCCCCAGGTGTGCCCACCTCGGAAGTACCCCCCGTAGGCGCCCTGCCTCTGGTCCAGCACGCGCTCGTTGTTCTCCACCAGGTTGCCCAGCTTCTCTGCCAGCTGCAGCGCCAGGTTCTGCGTGGCCGTGGGCTCCGTGCGGTGCATCATCACCGTGGCCGTGGGCTGGTCCAGAGAGGCCTGAAGGTGGGCACAGGTGAGGTTACCTGGGCTGCAGGTGACCCCAAAAATCCCACCTGAAATCACCCCAAAACTGCCCCAAACCTGATCAAAATCATCCCAAATTTGACCAAAATCGCCCCAGAATGGCCCCATCTGGGTTTCTCCATCACCATGGTGGTTTTGGGCTGGTCCAGCGAGGCCTAAAGGTGGGCACAGGTGAGGTTACCTGGGCTGCAGGTGACCCCAAAAATCCCACCTGAAACCACCCCAAAACTGCCCCAAATTGCCCTAAAATGGCCCCAAACCACCCCAAAATGGCCCCATTTTAGGTTCTTCATCACCATGGTGGTTTTGGGCTGGTCCAGCGAGGCCTGCACGTGGGCACAGGTGAGCTCACCTGGGCTGCAGGTGACCCCAAAAACCCACCTGAAACCACCCCAAAACTGCCTCAAATTTGACCAAAATGGCTCCAAACCACCCCAAAATGGCCCCATTGGGGTCTCAATCATCACCGTGGCCGTGGGCTGGTCCAGAGAGGCCTGCACGTGGGCACAGGTGAGGTTACCTGTCCCACAGGTAACCCCAAAAACCCACCTGAAATCACCCCAAAACTGCCCCAAAATGGCCCCAAAATGGCTCCAAAATGGCCCCAAACAACCCCAAAATGGCCCCATTTGGGTCTCCCCATCATCACCGTGGCCGTGGGCTGGTCCAGAGAGGCCTGAAGGTGGGCACAGGTGAGGTTACCTGGGCTGCAGGTGACCCCAAAAACCCACCTGAAATCACCCCAAAATGGCCCCAAAACTGCCCCAAAATGGCCCCAAACCACCCCAAAATGGCCCCATTGGGGTCTCCCCATCATCACCGTGGCCGTGGGCTGGTCCAGCGAGGCCTGAAGGTGGGCACAGGTGAGGTTACCTGTCCCACAGGTGACCCCAAAAACCCACCTGAAATCACCCCAAAACTGCCTCAAATTTGACCAAAATGGCTCCAAACCACCCCAAAATGGCCCCATTGGGGTCTCCCCATCATCACCGTGGCCGTGGGCTGGTCCAGAGAGGCCTGAGGGTGGGCACAGGTGAGGTTACCTGGGCTGCAGGTAACCCCAAAAATCCCACCTGAAATCACCCCAAAATGGCTCCAAAACTGCCCAAAATCACCCCAAAATGGCTCCAAACCACCCCAAAATGGCTCCAAAATGGGATCTCCCATTCCAACAGGGCTCTGGGAATGCGGCCAGGTGAGACACACCCTCACCTGTCCATCCAGGTAACCTCAAAACTGCCCCAAAATCACCCAAAATTTGACCCCAAATCACCCCCTAGGTGAGGTCACACCTGGCCCCACAGGTGACCCCACAACTGCCCCAGAATTGACCCAAAACTGCCCCAAATTGACCTAAAAATCACCAAAATTGATCCCAAGTTACCCCCCAGATGAGGTCACATCTGTCCACAGGTGAGGTCACACCTGGCCCTACAGGTAACCCCAAAATGGCCCCAAATCGACCAAAATTGACCCCAAAATTTCTCAAATTGACCCCAAATCATCCCCTGCATGAGGTCACACCTGGTCCCACAGGTAACCCCAAAATGCCTCCAAAACAGCCCCAAATTGACCAAAATTGACCCAAAACCACCAAAATTAACCCCAAACCACTCCCTCAGATGAGGCCACACCTGTCCCACAGATAACCCCAAAACTGCCCCAAATGAATCCAAAATTGCCCCAAAATGGCCCCAAATCACCAAAACTGACTCCAAATCATCCCCAGGTGACACCAGAGCTGTCCCCAGGTGAGGTCACACCTGGTCCCACAGGTAACCCCAAAACTGCCTCAAAATGGCTCCAAATTGACCAAAAATTGACCCAAAATGGGCCCGAATTGACCCAAAACCACCAAAATTGACCCTCAATCATCCCCTCAGGTGAGGCCACACCTGTCCCCAGGTGACCCAGGTGTCCCCAGGTGTCCCAGGTGATGTCACACCTGTCCCCAAATGTCCCCATTTGTCCCCAGGTGTGTCCCGAGTGTCCCTAGGTGTCCCAGGTGTGTCCCCATCTGTCCCCAGATGTCCCCAAGTAAGGTCACACCTGTCCCCAGTGTCCCCAATGTCCCCAGGTGTGTCCCAGGTGAGGTCACATCTGTCCCCAGGTGTCCCCAGGTAAAGTCACACCTGTCTCCAGGTGTGTCCCAGATATCCCAGGTGTCCCCAGGTGTGTCCCCAGGTAAGGTCACACCTGTCCCATGCGTCCCCAATGTCCCCAAGTGTCCCCAGTGTGTCCCAGATGTCTCAGGTAAGGTCACACCTGTCCCCAGGTGTCCCCGTGTCCCCAATGTTCCCAGGTGTGTCTCAGCTGTCCCCACACCTGTCCCAGGTGTCCCCAGGTGTGTCACACCTGTCCCAGGTGTGTCCCCAGGTGTGTCCCCAATGTCCCCAGGTGTCCCAGGTGTCCCCACACCTGTCTCAGATGTCCCCAGGTGTCCCCAGGTAAGGTCACACCTGTCCCAGGTGTCCCCAGGTGTGTTCCAGGTGTGTCCCCAATGTCCCCAAGTGTCTCAGGTAAGGTCACACCTGTCCCCAGGTGTCCCCAATGTCCCCAATGTCCCCAACGTCCCCCAATGTCCCCAACGTCCCCAATGTCCCCATTGTCCCCAAATGTCCCCTCACCATCAGCTCCTCGTTAATGATCATTTTGCTGATGATCCCGTGCACCGTGGGTGTGTCCCCAGGTGTGTCACACCTGTCCCAGGTGTGTCCCAGGTGTGTCCCAGGTGTGTCCCACCTGTCCCAGGTGTGTCCCCAATGTCCCCAGGTAAGGTCACACCTGTCCCAGGTGTGTCCCAAGTATCCCAGGTGTCCCCAGGTGTGTCCCAGGTGTGTCCCCAATGTCCCCAGGTGTGTCCCCATTGATGTCCCCAATGTCCCCAATGTCCCCAGGTGTGTCCCAGGTGTCCCCAGGTAAGATCACACCTGTCCCCACTGCTCCCAGGTGTCCCAAGGTGTGTCCCCAATGTCCCCAAGTGTGTCCCCAATGTCCCCCCAGGTGTCCCCAGACCTGTCCCAGGTGTGTCCAAGGTGTCCCCACACCTGTACCAGGTGTCCCCAGCTGTCCCCAGGTGTCTCAGGTGTGTCCCAGGTGTCTCAGGTAAGGTCACACCTGTCCCCAGGTGTCCCCAGCTGTGCCCAGGTGTCCCCAGGTGTGTCCCAGCTGTCCCCACACCTGTCCCAGCTGTTTCCAGGTGTGTCCCCAATGTCCCCAGGTGTCCCAGGTGTCCCCACACCTGTCTCAGATGTCCCCAGGTGTCCCCAGGTAAGGTCACACCTGTCCCAGGTGTCCCCAGGTGTCCCCAGGTGTGTCCCCAATGTCCCCACACCTGTCCCAAGTGTCCCCAGGTAAGGTCACACCTGTCCCCAGATGTCCCCAAGTGTGTCCCAGGTGTGTCCCCAATGTCCCCAGGTGTCTCAGGTAAGGTCACACCTGTCCCAGGTGTCCCCAATGTCCCCAATGATGTCCCCACTGTCCCCTCTCACCATCAGCTCCTCGTTAATGATCATTTTGCTGATGATCCCGTGCACCGTGGGTGTGTCCCCAGGTGTGTCACACCTGTCCCAGGTGTGTCCCCAATGTCCCCAATGATGTCCCCAATGTCCCAGGTGTGTCCCCAATGTCCCCAGGTGTGTCACACCTGTCCCAGGTGTGTCCCCAATGTCCCCAGGTGTCCCCAGGTAAGGTCACACCTGTCCCAGGTGCGTCCCCAATGTCCCCCCAATGTCCCCCCAATGTCCCCAATGTCCCCCCAATGTCCCCCCAATGTCCCCAATGTCCCCCCAATGTCCCCCAATGTCCCCCAATGTCCCCAATTGTCCCCAATGTCCCCAATGTCCCCCCAATGTCCCCAATGTCCCCAATGTCCCCCCAATGTCCCCCAATGTCCCCCAATGTCCCCAATTGTCCCCCCAATGTCCCCAATGTCCCCCCAATGTCCCCAATGTCCCCCAATGTCCCCAATGTCCCCAGGTGTCCCCAATGTCCCCAATGTCCCCAATGTCCCCAGGTGTGTCCCCAATGTCCCCAGGTGTGCCCAGGTGTCCCCACACCTGTCCCAGGTGTATCCCCAATGTCCCCAAGTGTGTCCCCAATGTCCCCAGGTAAGGTCACACCTGTCCCCAGATGCCCCCAGGTGTCCCCAATGTCCCCAGATGTGTCCCAGGTGTGTCCCAGGTGTGTCTCCAGCTGTCCCCAGGTGTGTTGCCAATGTCCCCAGGTGTCACCACACCTGCATCAGGTGTGCCCACGTGTCCCAGGTGTGTCCCCAATGTCCCCACACCTGTCCCCAATGTCCCCAAATGTGCCCCTGGTAAGGTCACACCTGTCCCCAGCTGTCCCAGGTGTCCCCATCTGTCCCCAGGTGTGTCCCCAATGTCCCCAGATGTGTCACACCTGTCCCCACACCTGTCCCAGGTGTCCCCAAGTGTCTCAGGTAAGGTCACACCTGTCCCAGGTGTCCCCATTGTCCCCACTGTCCCCTCACCATCAGCTCCTCGTTAATGATCATTTTGCTGATAATCCCGTGCACCGTGGGCAGGTCCAGCTCAAACATGGCCGCCAGCGTCTCCATGCTGAAAAATCCACATTTTAACCCAAAATCCCCGAGTTTTCCACTTCAAAATTCAACATTAGTTATTGTTTAATTAGAAAAATCTATACTGAAAAATTCCCCATTTTTCCCACAAATTTTTACCTCAAGGTTCAGAATTTTTACCTTAAAATTCCCAAATTTTTCCCTCAAAAATTCACCAATTTTTACCACATAATTCCCAAATTTTTCCCTCAAAAATTCACCAATTTTTACCTCAAATTCGTATTTTCCTAGCTCAAAATTCACCAATTTTTTTCCCTAAAAATCCACAAATTTTTACCTCAAATTCATATTTTTCTAGCTCAAAATTCACCAATTTTTTCCCTAAAAATTCACAAATTTTTACCTCAAATTCATATTTTTCTAGCTCAAAATTCACCAATTTTTACCATATAATTCCCAAATTTTTCCCTAAAAATTCACAAATTTTTGGCTCAAATTCATATTTTTCTAGCTCAAAATTCACCAATTTTTACCATATAATTCTGAATTTTTTCCGTAAAAATTCACCAATTTTTGCCTAAAATTCTTTTTTTCCTAGCTCAAAATTCACCAATTTTATCCCTAAAAATTCACAAATTTTAACCTCAAATTCATATTTTTCTAGCTCAAAATTCACCAATTTTCTCCCTAAAAATTCACAAATTTTAACCTCAAATTCATATTTTTCTAGCTCAAAATTCACCAATTTTCTTCCTAAAAATTCAGAAATTTTTACCTCAAATTCGTATTTGTCTAGCTCAAAATTCACCAATTTTTACCACACAATTCCCAATTTTTTCCCTAAAAATTCGTGAATTTTTAGCTCAAAATTCACCATTTTTTGCTTCTAAAATTCCCAATTTTTTCCCTAAAAATCCACGAATTTTTGGCTCAAATTCATATTTTTCTAGCTCAAAATTCACCAATTTTTGCCTCTAAAATCCCCATTTTTTTACATCAAAATTCACTTTTAGACTCAACATTCCCCATTTTTTTTTTTAGCTCAAAACTTCCCATCTTTCACCCCCAAATTCACCATTTTTCCCCCAAAAATCCACCATTTTTTTTACCTCCAGGACCCACAATTTTTAGCTCAAAACCACCCTTTTCTTATCTAAAAACCCACATATTTCTACCTCAAAATTCTCAATTTCTTACCTCAAAATTCTCAATTTTTACCTCAAAATTCCCTTTTTTTTCCTTCCAAACTCACAAATTTTTTACATCAAAATTCCCAATTTTCTTTCTTCTAAACCCCCAATGTTTTACCCCCAAAATTCACATTTTTTTGACCCAAAATTCTGATTTTTTCCCCAGGTTCTGACCTGATGGAGTCGTAGACGCTGCTGTAGGTGAACAGGTACGTGCGCAGCGACTCCTCCTGGATCTTCCTGCCGCCAAAAATCACCCAAAATTAACCCAAAATTACCCAAAAATCCCCAAAATTACCCCAAAATTACCCAAATTCTCCTTTTCTGCCCAAAATGGCTGAAAATGGACCCAAAGCGACCCAAAATTACCCCAAAATGGTCCCAAAATTCTCTTTTCGTCACCCAAAATGGCCCCAAAATGGCCCCAAATTGACCCAAAATGGCCCAAAAATTGTGGCTGAAAATGGCCCCAAAATAGACCCAAAATGGCCCAAAAATGACCCAAAAATGGACCCAAAATTCTCCTTTTCTCACCCAAAATGGCCCCAAAATGGCCCCAAATTGACCCAAAATGGCCCAAAAATTGTGGCTGAAAATGGCCCCAAAATTGGCCCAAAATGACCCAAAATCACCCAAAAATCCCCCAGAAATTGCTCAAAATCCTCCAAAATGACCCAAATTTGCCCAAAATCCCCAATTTTTTTCCCCTGAGACTCACTGAGAACCTCAAATCCCTCCCAAAACATCTCCAAATCCCCCCAAAAATTCACAAAAAATCACCCAAAAAATCCCAAAAAATCACCAAAAAATCACCAAAAAAATCCCAAAAAATCATCCAAAAAAAATCCCAAAAAATCCCCAAAAATCGCCAAAAAATCCCCAAAAAATCCCTGAAAAATCACCAAAAAATCACCAAAAAATCATCAAAAAATCCCAAAAAAATCCCAAAAAATCCGCAAAAAATCACCAAAAAATTGCGAAAAAATCCCCAAAAAATCCCAAAAAAATCCCAAAAAATCACCAAAAAATTGTGAAAAAACCCCAAAAAATTCCCAAAAAATCACCAAAAAATCCCCAAAAAAATCCCAAAAAATCACCAAAAAATCCCCAAAAAAATCCACCCAAAAATCATCAAAAAATCACCTGAAATTCAGAAAAAATTGACCCAAAAATCACAAAAAAATCACCAAAAAAATCCAAAAAAATCCCAAAAAATCCCCAAAAAAATCCCCAAAAAAATCCACAAAAAATCCCAAAAAAACCCCCAAAAATCCCCAAAAAATCCCCCAAAAAATCCCAAAAACCCCCAAAAAATCACCAAAAAAATCCCCAAAAATCCCCAAAAAAATCCCAAAAAATCACCCAAAAATCAATGAAAAATCACCAAAAAATCACCAAAAAAATCACAAAAAATTCCCAAAAAATCCCAAAAAAAATCCCCAAAAAATCACCAAAAAATCACCAAAAAATCGCAAAAAAATCCCCAAAAAATCACAAAAAAATCCCCAAAAAATCCCCAAAAAATCCTAAAAAAATCCCCCAAAAATCCCCAAAAAATCACCAAAAAATCACTAAAAAATCCCAAAAAAATCCCCAAAAAATCCCCAAAAATCCACAAAAAAATCACCAAAAAACCCAAAAATCCCCAAAAATCACCCAATAATTGATGAAAAATCCCCCCAAAAATCCCCAAAAAAATCACCCAAAAATCCTTATAAAATCCATGTAAGATCACCAAAAAATCCGAAAAAAATTCCTAAAAATCACCAAAAAATCCACAAAAAATTCACATAAAATCCACAAAAAATCCCAAAAAATCCGAAAAAATCGCCAAAAAAATCCCAAAACATCCCAAACCCTCAAAAATCCCAAAATGCCCAAATTTTCCCAAAATCCCGATTTTTGGTGTCTCACCTGACGAGCATGGCGCGCACCTGGTCGGCCTCGGGGAACAGGTCCCAAACCTTGAACCTCCCCAAATCCCCCAAAATCACCAAAAAATCCCAAAAAAAATCCCCAAAAAATCCCAAAAAATCCCCCAAAAATCCCCAAAAAATCCCCAAAAAATCACCAAAAAAAATTCCCAAAAAATCCCAAAAAAAATCCCCAAAATTCACCAAAAAATCACCAAAAAATCCCAAAAAATCCCCAAAAAATCACCAAAAAAATCACCAAAAAATCCCAAAAAAATCCCAAAAAATCCCCAAAAAATCACCAAAAAATTGCGAAAAAATCCCCAAAAAAATCCCCAAAAAAATCCCAAAAAAACCCCAAAAAATCCCAAAAAATCTCCAAAAAATCCACAAAAAATCATCAAAAAAATCACAAAAAATCACCAAAAAATCACCCAAAAAATCCCCAAAATGCCCAAAATTGCCCACAAAAAATCCACATAAAATCCACAAAAAATTCACATAAAATCCACAAAAAACCACCAGAAAATCCGAAAAAAATCCCCAAAAAATCACCCAATAATTGACGAAAAATCCCCCTAAAAATCCACAAAAATCACCCAAAAATCAATGAAAAATCACCAAAAAATCACAAAAAATCACAAAAAAAATCCCCAAAAATCACCAAAAAATCACAAAAAAATTCCCAAAAAATCCCAAAAAATCCCAAAAATCCCCAAAAAGCCCAAATTTTCCCAAATTCCCGATTTTTGGTGTCTCACCTGACGAGCATGGCGCGCACCTGGTCGGCCTCGGGGAACAGGTCCCAAACCTTCCCGTTCATTTTCTCGTTGACCACAAAGCGGTGGCAGCGGCGCCAGTCCCCCGTTTTCATGGCCTTGGAGGCGGCCACCACGTGCTCCCGCATCGACTCGGGGGGACCTGGGGTGGGGACAGAAATTTGGGGTGAAAAACGAGGATTTTGGGAAAAAAAAAATGGAAAAAATCGGAGAAAAAATGGAGTTTTTAGGGTTAAAAATGGAATTTTTGGAGGTCACAAAATGGTGGAACCTTCAGGTGTCCAGGTGGGACACAGGTGAGGGAGAGGTGACAAAATTTTGGGGTGAAAAATGAGAATTTTGGGAAAAAAAAAATGAAAAAAATCGGAGAAAAAATGGAGTTTTTAGGGTTAAAAATGGAATTTTTGGAGGTCACAAAATGGCGGCATCTCCAGGGGTTGTGAAGGTTCTGGAACGTGAGACACAAATGAGAAAGTGAGAAAATTTTGGGGTGAAAAATACAAAATTTGGGTAAAAAAAAATGGAAATTTTGGGAAAAAATTTGGAGTTTTTAGGGTTAAAAATGGAATTTTTAGGGTTAAAAATGGAATTTTTGGAGGTCCCAAAATGGCGGCACCACCACGTGCTCCCGCATCGACTCGGGGGGACCTGGGACAAAAACCAAAATTTGGGGTGAAAAACGAGGATTTTGGGAAAAAAAAAATGGAAATTTTGGGAAAAAATTTGGAGTTTTTAGGGTTAAAAATGGAATTTTTAGGGTTAAAATTGGAATTTTTGGAGGTCACAAAATGGCGGCATCTCCAGGGGTTGAGAAGGTCCTGGACAGGTGAGAAAGGTGAGGAAATTTTGGGGTGAAAAATACAAAATTTGGGTAAAAAAAAATGGAAATTTTGGGAAAAAATTTGGAGTTTTTAGGGTTAAAAATGGAATTTTTAGGGTTAAAAATGGAATTTTTAGGGTTAAAAATGGAATTTTTGGAGGTCACAAAATGGCGGCATCTCCAGGGGTTGAGAAGGTCCTGGACAGGTGGGACCCAAGGTAATTCTGGACCTCAAAACCCAATTTTTCACCTCAAAACCCCCAAATTTTGGGTCAATACCACCAACCATGGTCTGAGGAACATCAAGAAGATCTGGAATCGCCATTTTAAGTGATAGAAGCACCAAACCAAGACTGGATTAAGGTAATTATGGACCTCAAGAACCCAATTTTGGGTCAAAACCTCAAAATTTTAGTAAAAAAACCCACTTTTAGTTTGAGGAACATCAAGAAGATCCAGAAGCTCCATTTTAAATGATAGAAACACCAAACCAAGACCGACCCAAGGTAATTATGGACCTCAAAACCCAAATTTTGACCTCAAAAACCCCAAATTTCATCCATATCACCAACCATGGTCTGAGGAACATCAAGAAGATCTAGAACCGCCATTTTAAGAGATAGAAGAACCAAACCAAGACTGACCCAAGGTAATTATGGACCTCAAGAACCCAATTTCAGGTCAAAATCTTAATATTTTGGTCAAAGTCACTGATTTTAGTTTGAGGAACATCAAGAAGATCTAGAACCTCCATTTTAAAAGATAGAAGAACCAAACCAAGACTGAATTGAGGTAATTATGGACCTCAAGAACCCATTTTTTGGTCAAAATCCCCAACTTTTTATCCAAAAATCTGACTTTGGTTTGAGGAACATCAAGAAGATCTAGAAGCTCCATTTTAAGAGATAGAAGAACCAAACCAAGACTGAATTAAGGTAATTATGGACCTCAAAACCCAAATTTTGACCTCAAAACCTCCAAATATTGACCTAAACCCTGAAATTTTGGGTCAATATCACCAACCATGGTCTGAGGAACATCAAGAAGATCTAGAACCTCCATAATAGGAGATAAAAAAACCGAACAAAGACCAACCCCAGGTAATTATGGACCTCAAAACCCAATTTTTCACCTCAAAACCCCCAAATTTTCACTTAAAACCCCCAAACTTTGGGTCATTTTCAGTTCCTGCCCTACCGAGGAGCGGCTGCCTCTCGCCCACGCGCAGCTGGTGGTGGAACTGCTTGCTGATCATCCTGCGGCGGGCGTCGAACTCGTGCGCCGCCATGTAGGGGATCTCCAGCAGCATGGCCGCCACCAGGTAGACGCACTCGAGCAGCTCCAGCTTGGGGGAGGACACCCGGACCAAGAGCGACCCAAGGGAATTCTGGACCTCAAAACCCAATTTTTCACCTCAAAACCTCCAAATCTCAACCCTAAACCTCCAAATCTTGGGTCAACACCACCAACCATGGTCTGAGGAACATCAAGAAGATCTAGAACCGCCATTTTAAGGCCTAGAACCACCAAACCAAGACCGACTCTAGGTAATTATGGACCTCAAAACCCCAATTTTGACCTCAAAACCCCCAAATTTCATCCATATCACCATCTATGGTCTGAGGAACATCAAGAACATCTAGAACCTCCATAATAGGAGATAAAAAAACCGAACAAAGACCAACCCAAGGTAATTATGGACCTCAAGAACCCATTTTTTGGTCAAAATCCCCAACTTTTTATCCAAAAATCTGACTTTGGTCTGAGGAACATCAAGAAGATCGAGAAGCTTCATTTTATGAGATAGAAGAACCAAACCAAGACGGACCCAAGGTAATTCTGGACCTCAAAACCCAATTTTTGACCTCAAAACCCCCAAATTTTGACCTAAAACCCCCAAATCTTGGGTCAATACCACCAACCATGGTCTGAGGAACATCAAGAAGATCTAGAATCGCCATTTTAAGGCCTAGAACCACCAAACCAAGACTGACCCAAGGTAATTATGGACCTCAAAACCCAATTTTTCACCTCAGAAACTCCAAATTCCATCCATATCACCAACCATGGTCTGAGGAACATCAAGAAGATCTAGAAGCTCCATTTTAAGAGATAGAAGAACCAAACCAAGACCGACCCAAGGTAATTATGGACCTCAAGAACCCAATTTTTGGTCAAAATCCCCAACTCTTTATCCAAAAATCTGACTTTGGTCTGAGGAACATCAAGAAGATCTAGAAGCTCCATTTTAAGAGATAGAAAAACCAAACCAAGACTGAATTAAGGTAATTATGGACCTCAAAACCCAATTTTTGACCCCAAAACCCCCAAATCTCAACCCTAAACCTCCAAATCTTGGGTCAACACCACCAACCACGGTCTGAGGAACATCACGAAGATCTAGAAATGCCATCTTTAAGAGATAAGAGAACCAAAACCCCAAGACCGACTTCTAGGTAATTATGGACCTCAAAACCCCAAATTTGACCTCAAAACCTCCAAATATTGACCAAAAACCCCTGAAATTTTGGGTCAATATCACCAACCCATGGTCTGAGGAACATCGAGAAGATCTAGAATTGCCATTTTAAGAGATAGAAACACCAAACCAAGACTGAATAAAGGTAATTTTTGGACCTAAAAAACCCCATTTTTGACCTCAAAACCCCCAAATTCCGGTCCCTCCGGTACCGAGGAGCGGCTGCCTCTCGCCCACGCGCAGCTGGTGGTGGAACTGCTTGCTGATCATCCTGCGGCGGGCGTCGAACTCGTGCGCCGCCATGTAGGGGATCTCCAGCAGCATGGCCGCCACCAGGTAGACGCACTCGGAGCAGCTCCGCTTGGGGGAGGACACCCGGACCAAGAGCGACCCAAGGGGAAATTCTGGACCTCAAGAACCCAACTTTTGACCTCAAAACCCCCAAATCTCAACCCTAAACCTCCAAATCTTGGGTCAATACCACCAACCATGGTCTGAGGAACATCAAGAAGATCTAGAATCGCCATTTTAAAAGATAGAAACACCAAACCAAGAGTGACCCAAGGTAATTATGGACCTCAAGAACCCAATTTTGGGTCAAAATCTCAAAATATTGGTCCAAACACCTGAGTTTGGTCTGAGGAACATCAAGAAGATCTAGAATCGCCTCTTAAG
>NW_026993155.1:0-18698 GCF_028769735.1 Zonotrichia leucophrys gambelii
AAGCTTTATTGGCCAGAGTCCTTGCTCATATTTCAGTCTTATTAACATAAATGGAACTTGTGAATCCCTGTGAGCAGAGCTTTAGTACATTAGGTGCTTAGGTTGAAGTACTTGAATATGTCTTTGAAAATGGGAACTCCATTAAAAATTATTTCTTTCAAGATATAGTTCAAAGAAATTCCACCCTTGGTATATGTCCGGTTTATCTCGGCTGTTTGAGGGGCCTGGGAGGCCCGGAGGAGGCCCTGGGTGACCTTGGGGCAGCCCGGGTATCGAAAGACGAGAAGAGGCTTCAGTTCTTCTTTCTGGTTTTATGTTTATTAATTGTTTATCTAAAAGATGTTCTTTCAGCCTAACAAAGATCTGCTCAGCAGTCAGCCATGGGCACACACTCTCTCTCTCCGGGGCAGGCACCTATCTTTATACCCTTTGCTACGTATACAATATTTATCATTTTTCCCCAATACCATCTATTGTTATAACTCGGTGTACTCTTAGTAATAACCAACAGAAAGGTGCCACCGTGGCCAAAGAAGATGGAGGAGAGGAGGAAGAAGGAGGAGGACAGGACACACCCCAATTCCTCCATCTTACTCCTCTAAACCCCCCTGTACATAAATCCTAAACCTCGTGTCTCACTCTCTAATTAGCTAATCCCTTCACCATTCACCCGGTGAAGCCCTCATCCTTGTCGTCTCCTGCGCAGGGTTAAGGTCCTGCCACCAGACACTTCTGGCAACATTCCAGGAGTCCCGAGCCCCCAAGCTGGTCTCGGAGGCTCAGCATCTCAGGACTGAAATCTTGAGATCCGACAGGTATAAGGTCAGCCCAGTTAAATTAGATTATAACTTCTCCCATATGAGGATTTTTCTGCCCACACATTTTTTATGGCAATGCTAAGAAATGTTAGGGCAGAGTGCTTGAAATGGCCTTTTGGTTTGCAGTGAGCTTGCCTGCCATGGCTGTACCTTTGATCTTGCTCATTTTAACAATCTGCAGAAAAGATGAGAGATTGCAAAGGGATCTTGAAAGCAAATAAAGCCCAAGTGGGACTGCAAACTTTGTACCCACAGGGGGAAGAAGAAATTAAGATTTAAAAAAAAAATATTGTTATATTGATGAATGAAATGCAATTTATTACTGACAGGTAGAAAAGATGAGGCTGCTTTGTGATGAAACTGCAATGATACAGAGAGAAACTGATGGCAGATGTCAGCACAAGATAACTGAGATGATGGCACTGATGGAAAAGCACAAGGTCAGAGATTTTCCTGCTTGCTGTGGTTTGCAATGGGTGATACCATGTCAATACCATGTTTATAACTTGTGACACCACATTAATGACCTTTCAAAAGCAGAAACAGGTCTGAGTCTGGGAAAAGGAAGCTGAACACATGCTGCACTTTGCATCATCTAAAATCAAATTCATTTGAAGATTATGAACACATTCCTATGGGCAGATAAATTCCAGTCATCTAAACTTCTTCTGGGATTCTTAGATTTTTTTTTCAATTCAGGCTTCCTTTGATACCATCTGAATGCAATATTTTTCAGTATCAGTTTGGCTCTTTCTCTGAGGTTACTTAGTGACTGTCAGCAGTTTAGCCTGACACATTTTAGTTTACCTTTCTATTCCTCATTTTGCAATATCTTTAGCAGATACATTAATAAAGATGGCACAGCTGGCTCTTAGTGCTGAGCACATATTGCTGCACAGAAATAAAGCACTCTCTGCCAGTCCACAAAATAATAGTTGAATTGAGCATTTCCTGTTTTACAGTTTTTGCAGAAGCATCAATGAATCTTTTCTTTCTGAATCTTAAGAGCCTGGTTTGAAAAAATGATGTTTTAAGACTAGATAACTCTATAATTGCAACATTTAGTCACATATTTTGAGTTTGTTGTTGGTTTGGTTTTTTTACCACAGAATGAATATGATAAAATGGTTGAAGAAAAAGATGCAGAGTTAAAAGTATATAAAATGAAACAGCAAAAGCAGTTCTCATCAGAAAGAGCACTGGTAAGGAGCACTTTGCAATGGTTACTAATTCAGTGAATGGGTTGATGTCCTTGTGTAATGGTTTTATACTGGCTAAGTGCCAGGCACACACGAAAAATACATTCACTCATTTTTCTCTGCTGTAGTTGAGCAGAGGAGGGGAAAGAAAAAATCAAGGACTGAGTTGAGATAAAGATTAGGAGAAAAACACTTTGAGGGTAAAGCAGATTCAAACTTAAATAGTGTAAAAAATTATTATTAATACAATTAATAGTGAGTAATGAGAATTAATATAAACCTTTAAAACACCTTTTTTTCCAATCCCTCCCTCTTGCCCACCAACAACACAGAGAGACAAAAGATGTGATCTTCAGTCAGTTTGTGACTTCTAAAAGTCTTTTTTCAGTTTGCTTAGAGAGTTTCTTTTTCCTGCTGTCCTCTGGGGTCTTTCTCACCAGAGACATTCTCTGGGAACTTTTCCAGTGTGCTTTTAATTTTTACCAGTAGCAGTCCCACCCAACATGCTGCAACAGATCTTATTCTGGGCACTAAAAACTCCAAATGTTTCTAAAAATAAATTGGGGTAGCAGTGTGTTTGTGTCTGCTCCTCCAGATAGTGTGTCATGTTCTGACTCCCCACTTTGAATAGGAAACTTTTGTTTTAAATATTTAGATTGTGCCCTCTCACCTCTGTTCTCCCAAGTGTTTTAAGGTATTACCTTGAACATTTCTGATCAAGTACCTGTTTCTGACAGTGCTTCAGTCTTTTTTAAACAAGCTAAAGCAAAGCTTCAAGTATAGGGCTGAAAAGCAAATTGAATTATCTTGTGTATTTGATGAGTGTCCCTGTTAATTACTGTCTCACCTGGGACTGTTTTCCTTTTCCTGGGCTGTGCATAGTTAACCCTGTCCTTTATTTAATGGTTTGTAGGAAAATGAGCTATCATGTTTGAAAAGGGAACTGTCCTCCCTTAAGGAACAACTGAGAGCAGAAATGGAAGAAAAGGTGGAGTTTTTTATTCCCTGAGCACTGGGGGTGAGAGGTGTGGCCTGGGCTTGTGCTGTGGGAGGAGCTGGGTAAGAAATGAAACTGAACAGAAAAACGGTGACTTTGGAATGCTGGGGTTGTGCCAAATCTGGTCATAGATTTGTGTGAACTTTGTAACAGTCTGTGATTATAGATTACATATAAATAAACAAACAACAAAACAAAACTCTCCTTTATTTTAGTGAATTTTAACTAGCTAAAGCAAAAAAGTTCCCTAAACTGCAGAGTTTTTTTCAGTGACTTTTGAATGCTGGGCTTGTACTAAACCTGGTCATATTTTTCATATTTTTGTGTGAACTTTGTAACAGTCTGTGATTATAGACTGTGCTCTGTCATTACACCAAGAAGATTTTTAACAACTGAAATCAAATAAATATTTCTTTGCTGTCACATAACTCTTTTGTAGGAGAATCTTGTAAAAGAGCACTCTGGCAGTATGATTGCTGAAAGTGAAAAGAAACACAAGGTAACTTCAACTTTTTAATTGCTTTTAGAATTTGGGAGTGTTTATATGTGTAGAATCAATTGAAGTGCCATGAGAATTTATTTGCATTCAACAAAAGACATTGGAATGCTTTTGACTTCAAACTTTTTAAATTATAGAAAATACAAACTTATGTTCCTGGGACTCCTAAATCTTGTTTAGATCTATACAGTGAATCCATTCATGTAAAAAATAGAAAGTCTCCAAATTATATTCCTAAAATTAAAAAAATAAAAGTAAAAATAAAAAATGTGTTCTTCAGAACAGGAAGCCCCTTGGACAGTCCAACATTGAAGTTTTGTAACTCCTAACAGTGAATTTTTCTTGTTACATTTTTCTGCCTGTATTTCTTACTTCTCTGTAGATGATTTTTTTTTTTCCCCTGGGATAAGAAGGGATTTTAAAGGGTCACACCATTCCATGGAGATATTAGACAGCAGTTTCTGGAAGGGCTCCCAGTGTGTAATTTTTCTTGCTCAGTTGCTGATTTTTTTATGTCTCTAGAATTGTTTTACTTAGTCTTAAAAGTGTCCATTTGTAAAGGCACTTTTCCTCTATGGAAGAGAAAAAAGCTGATACAGCTGTAAAAATGGTCAAGTTATCAAAGTAGTCCTGACTGCAGAACTCACCCTTCTTCCCTGTCAGGAGTTCACTTGTGGTTTTCACATTGGAACAATGGAATTGAAGCCCCAAACTGCCCATCCGATCAGCATTTTACTACTGCACAAGAACATAACTTTGTTATCAAAATGCTTAGGCAGAGCCACAGACTGAGAATCAACCCTGAGCAGTCCTATCCCATTCCCATCCCATTAGCTACTCACGCGACCCCTAACACTAGAGCCATATCCCATATCACCGGCGGGTGGTCTCATGTTAGGTATAAGGGGATTCGCCCCATCCACACTCAGGAATTGCTTATGATGCTGTATGGTAGGTTATTCATTAATCCGGAAGCAATCCTGGAATTATTGATAATGCTGTATGATAGGTTATTCATTAATCCAGAAGCAATCCTGGTGGATCCTTCTGTTTGAAGTTTGGTAAGCAGGGCAAACAATAAAGAGAGATAGGGATAAGGGAATTGTCGAGCTAAGCATGATCAGAGCTAATAATGTCAAACTGATCCTAAGAGCCGTGCCAATGTCAAACTGACCCTAAGAGCCGTGCCAAGCCATGGGAACCAAGCCAAGTACACCGGGAATTGACCATATTAGGATAGGAGTTCAAAAGTTTAAAGAGGAAGACTCATCAGAAGACCCTTGCCCGCGATGAAGGCATGGAAGGACCACCATGATAATCCTCAAAATAGATGTCTCCACCCACGCTCCGCCCACACCACGCCTCTTATGAATATGATGTAACCCTGCACCCAAGACTGTATAAAAGCTTGCTTCTGTCATGAGATAGCTAGAAATCCCTTTTGTGATTTCTCCGACGCGTCGTAATAAAATACCTCCTGTCTATGCTGACTTACTTGAGTCTCTTAGGCAGTTATTCTCGCCTTTTGGGGCAAAATTCGGCATCAGAATCCAGCACTGTTTTGATGTTATCTGTCAAAAAAAGGACTGCACTGGACCATTCAATGCTTCTCAGTTTCACTTCTAGTGAAAAGACTATTTTAAGAAACACCAATCTTGATGTAGCTATCAAGCTTTCTCTGAAAGCCTTTTCCTGCAGTTTTGTTTGTTCCCATTTTCTTTGATGTTTGATAGAGTCCAACGTAGTGGCTACAGTTCAGAATAACCTGAATTTCTGCAGATAAGCATGGAGAACTTAAATACAATGTGCCATGAAACTCAGCTCTTCCATAGCTTCCCCTTCATTCTCCTCATTTGGCAACAAAAATAGTATAAAAAATTATATTTATACCCCACCCCACTTTGTTTGGGTCTTTGCTCCATGTTTGGATGGAAAGTTCAGAGTTCCACCATTTCTGTCAGGTGAATTCTTGGACACTCAGACTGTAAACTGGGTCCTGAGTTTGGCTTTAGATTCCCTACTTACCCCATAAAATATAATCTAAAAAGAGAAACATTTTCTTTCCCAGACATGTGTTACAAAGACTCCTCCAGTGGATAAAATGCAGAGTGGGAGAAGCACAAACCTGCCTGCAGAGCAGAGCAGCAGGAAAAAGCAGAAAGTGCTGGTGCAGCTGGACACTGAGTCAGACAGCTCTGAGCACACTGACCTCCTGGTAAGAGTCAGAGAACAAATCATGGGCTGAGCAGCTCTTTGTGCTCACTGCTGGGGCTGAGAATGGAAATAAAGAGCTTGGGCTTCCACATTCCAGCCAATATTTATATTATATATAATATATTATATATATATAATATATATATATATACATATATATATATATATATTATGTGTATATATACATATATATATATATATATATATATATATAATATATGTTATATTATATGTATATATATAATATACATATATATATGTATATTTTTAATTTATTGGTTCTTTCTGGAATTGTAGTTGTATGTACATAATTAACATTCTTTTTATTGAACTGTTATGCCTCATAATGACATCTTAACTTTTTTTTTCATAGCTTAATATCCTTAGGGGGAAAGAAAAAGTATTTTTAATATACTGTGACTAAGTAACTTTTAATTTAACTTTTAACTTTTAATTTATTAGAGCATAGTCTCAGAAGAAGAAATGTTTAAAAATTTGTACAAAGATTATCCACAAGCTTCACGGTTACATTCCACAGCACCAAAAAAGGTATGTTAGCCTTTCCTAAGATTAAAGCAAGCAGTTAATCAGATTGTTTACAGAAACTAAAGGATGGTTTTATTTTCCTTCCCAGAGCCCAGCTCCATGCAGTGTGAAATCTCCAGGCTCTGCTCTGAAACTCAAAACCATGAGGAGAATGCGCGAGGCGGGCTGGGCTGCGCTCTCCAAAACGGACAGGAAAAGGAAAATGAAAGATGCTGTAAAGCTCTTTGCTTAAAATGCAGAAATGCCCAGTGCCCTGGCATTGCTTGCAGGGCTGTTTTTCTCTCAGAGTTAGTGCTTTGTTGCATTTTTCTGTCATACTCAGTGTGTTTAATACTGTGTTCATTCCTTTACACATATAAACTTTATAGATCCATAACTGCAACCCCTGCAGAGCATCTTTCACCTTTCCTCCCTTGTGCTGCAAAATGTTGGGACACAAATTGGCCAATTTTAAATTTGGAAATAAATAGAACTACATAGAAAGTTGTTTCAAAGCTGTTTCTAGCATTAGAAATTCTAGTTTTAAATAACTTCTGTTCTTTTACATTTACTCTGTTTCTCTTAACACATAAATACTTAGTGGAGAAAATGTAGCTGTTAAATGTATGTTCTTTTACTGAAGTCCTCTTGCTTTTTCCTGCATTTTAATGGCTGCTAGACCTGTCTTTTAGATTGTTTTATTTTCAGTATGTTAAAATGGTTTTGAAACTTCTAAAATTTCAGTAGAATTACTTGTATTTAAAAAGATTTCAGCTTCATAAGGAGTGAAATATGCATGTTATAAGATTGTGAAGACAATGTTAAGATGCCAATAAATTGTTTATCTGAAATATAAAGTATGGGACTATTTGTTGTTGCTTTGCATATTTGAGCACAGACAGAAATCACCCACCGGCCTTCCTAGGGACCAGCACAAGTGCAAGGATAGTTTAGAACATCTATTTCTGTATTAATCCTTGATTAATCTTGGTTTCACAACAACGACAAACCCTACTTCAGAGCCTAGACATAACAGGAAAACTACAAGTACATCTTAAAATATCATGAAAAATCAAAAATCCCAAATGCAGCTGAAGTGGGAAGCAAAACATATTTGTTTTATTCTTTTTGTGTAGTCTTAGGGATAGGCCAGTAGTTTGGGTTCCTTATGTTGTGCTGTTGAGCAGTGATGTAAATGAGATTTGTTAATGTATGTAGCTAACAAATATTGTGCAAAGACCTGGAAGAATATGCTGTGCTTTCCCCATGAGCACCTGAAAGTGAAAAATGGAAGTTTGTACTGCCCACTTCTAGACTCAAACAGTAACTAATCAATTAGAGCCTTGGTATTTTTTAGGGACATGAATCCATGGTATATCACATAATTCTCCTGATCCTGTGAGTGTGTCCTGTGAGGTGCTGTGTCAATCACCTGAAAAAGGACAAAAATATTGCCAGCAACACTGCAGAAAGCTTGCAGGAAATGCAAACAGCAGGGGAGGGTGTAAAATCACATCTGCCTATGTCTGGGAGTGATTTCATTAATGGATGAGGGTGCCCTGCTTGTGGCCATGGCAGCAGTGCACGGCTCCATCTCTCCTGTCTCTCTGGCCTCAGGCCCAGTTCCCTGGAGCACCCATGGGGGAGAATCCAGGGAGTGAAAGAGACAAAGGGCCCAAACTCCTGGGCTCAGACACAGACAGGTCCATGGGGGAAGGAAAAGCTGTGCAAGGAAGCAAAGCCAGGAATTCATTCCCTGCTTCCCACGGGCAGGTGAGTGTTCGTCCGTGCCCAGGTGAGCAGGGCTCCAGCCCAGGCAATGGTGACCTGGGGACACAAATGCCATCACTGCCAGCATCCCCCCCTTTCTGCTCCTTCCCCCATTTCCAGACTGATCCTTCTTCCACACGCTCTGGGAATGCCCTGGGCAGGTGTCAGGGTCCCTGTCCCAGCTGTGTCTCTGCCCCTTTCGGCTGCTCCCCCAGCCCCTCGCTGCCAGGGCAGGATGAGGAACAGGAAAGGCCTCGGCTCTGGGCAGGAACAAAAACCTCCTGGAACCTTCCCTCTGTTTCCAGGCCAAACCCAAGCCCTGCCCCAGAGAAGCCCCTGGGAAGGAAGTTCAGCCTCCCCAGCCCAAAGCAGCGCCCAGAGCCCATCCCAGCCCCAGGCACTGCCTTCCCCAGAGCGTCTCCTCTAGGGCAGGGATGGCCCAGCGAGCACCAGGCCGGTGGCGATTGCAGCTAGGGGTGGGATCCGTGCTGGGAGTTCCAGTGGTGCTTCATGGGCCAGCACACCCAAGGGCTCCAGGCACAGAGAACCAAGAACAAAGCAGGGTCCAGGGTTTTATATGGGACAAGGGAGGTGGAGCTTTGGTGTTGCCATGGTATTTTCTGAAAAATCTGAAAAAAACTCCTTTGCCAGGAGTTTTCTCCTGAGAAGCTGAGAAGCCTCAGAGGAAAAGAAAAACAATAATTATCTGCTGCTGTGGAATGCAACAGGTGCATCTTTGATTGGTCCATGTTCGTTGTTTCTAATTAATGGCCAATCACAGTAAGCTGGCTCGGACTCTCTGAGAGTCACGAGCTTTTGTTATCATTCTTTTCTATTCCATGCTGGCCTTCTGATGAAATCCTCTCTTCTATTCTTTGAGTATAGTTTTAATATATCATTTTCTTTTAATATATTATAAAATAATAAATCAGCCTTCTGAAACATGAAGTCAAGATTCTCATCTTTTCCCTCATCCTGGGGCCCCTGCAAACACCACCACACTTTGGCTCTGAGGCCAACGGGCAGAGGGAACAAGGGTGGTGCAAAGGCGGCACAAAAGGGCAACAACCAACTGGGATTCAGGGGAGGATCTGCAGGGAACGGGAACCAATGAGAAAGCGGGAGTGGAGAACATTCTAGAACTGGGGAGGAGAACAAGGATGATGTAACTTCGGTCACCAACATGTAACGGTCATGATGCCAGCAGGACATACACCAGGGGACAATGTCACCACACCTGTGGGGACGCTGCCACCAGGATGTCTCCAGTGACACCAGCATGGCCCCGCATGGCCCCTGTGGGTGACACTGACCCTTGTCCTGTCCCCAGGGGCAGTTGGAGTCCAACCCAGGTCCCCACCAAAGGCTGTGTCCCCACACGTGCCCATCCAAGCACGTTCAATGTCTTGATTTTTACCCCAATTTCAGGGCTTTCAAAGGGATGAACAGAAACCTTTGTGTTTGACAGCCAAAACAAAAGGATTTCTGTGTCCCTGCCAGAAGAGCATCCACGTGCTTGGCTGGGTGGGAAGAACCTTTTTTGGAGGGGTTTCTACCCCACTGTCTCCAAAATCATGGGTTTTGCCCTGTCCTGGGGTGACGTTATGATGCTTGTATATCCCCATTCATCTGTTCTGTGCCTTTAAGACCGGCACTGAAGAGTGGAAGTTTTGTTTGGGTTTCTCTTATCAAGGACACAGAGGAAAGCGGTACATAAGACTGTTTTTTCACTTCCAGCTTCAGCTTGCTGCTTTTGCTTGCTCTCTTTTTCTGCTCTTGCTTCTGCTCTGCTTTCTGCCTCTGCTTATTAGCTAGTTCTAGCTAAACAGTCCACATTGCTTCCTGGACTGTTTCTCCTCTCCTGTTCCTGTGACCATCTTGAACCTGCTCCGGACTGGGACCCGGGAACACCGAAGGTTCGGCTGCAGCGGCTGGCCCAGCGCCGGAGGGACTGAGAACAGAGCAACCACCCCCGAAAGAGACTTTCTGATTTTGCCATCTTTCTCAAAGCGGTGTCATCGAGTATTGTTCATTTTGTGTGCTGGGGGGTGCGGGGCCAGTCAAATAAACAGGTTCTTTCCACCTCTCTCTGAGGAATTTTTTCCCGATTTGGGGGAGGGGCCATGTGGGTTTCGCTTTCTGGAGGGGCCCTCCTTTGCAGATTCTTTAACAAATTTGCCCTAAACTAGCACAAATTTTTGGTGCCCAATGTGGGGCGAGAGAGAGAGTGAAAAAACCCTGCTTTGACTGCATTTTGGCTGCTATTACTCTGTGTTCGTTTAAATCAGCTAATAGCCATGCTTTTTGGATTCATAATGTCTGTTGGGGTAAAGGTTTACATGCATTTCTGGTCCCTAGGGTTTTTTGAGATTTTAATACCTCTCTGGTCCCTAGGTTTATTTTCGTATCCAGAAATAGCTTTAGTATTGCCCCTAATACGTAGTTTTTACATCAGAGGGGCTGTGACCAGAATAGCTATCCTGCTGGGTTTGGTGGCAATAATGTGCAATGCAAGAAGTTTATAAACATGCTGGGGTCTGCTCCAGGTATGAATGGTTCATGGCTATGGTTATGCATCCAGTTTGTCGCAGGAGGAGCAGGAGGGAATGAGGTTTTTCAGCCTCTGCTTTCCTCCTTCTCCTATGAATCAGTTGCATCACTAGTGAAGGATGTTCAGTTTCCCCTCAATGTTAAAGAAACCATCTTCATGGTATTCAATCTGGTAACCTTCCTCTATACAGCCTGCTGCTTCTCTAGAATGAGGGCTGAGATTTCTAGACTGGCTGATGAGACCCCTGACTCAGGAGTAAACCCAGGTGTGGAAAATCCTAAGTGGGGTGGGAAATGGGAGGATATGGGCCAAATCCTGAAGGAATTCTCTGACCCGATAGTGTGGGATTTTCCCCATGAACAAATTCAGAACCCAGCTGAGGTGGGGAAATATCTGAAAGAGAAGTACCAGGATGAGCCTAAGGACAGGAAGGTCATTGCAGTGAGCTGGGCCCTGGCATATGCTTATCGCACACTGCTAGATACTCTAGGGCAGCAGACAGAGGCAGGGGGGCAGGGAGATAAATCAGCAACTGTCCTGGTGACTCAGGCTGCAGCTAACACTCCAGGCTCGAAGCCAGCATCTAAACCCATGGCTGTTGCTACCAGCACTAGAAGTGGGAAATGCACAGCCAAGACCAATCGACCAGTGGATGATGATGATGATGATGATGAAGGAGAAGGAACCTCAGTGCCTCCTGACGTAAAGTCAGGAGTCAAAGCAGCAGATGCAAGATCAGATGGCAATATTGAGTCCTTTTCCCTGAAGGACCTTCGTGGCCTACGGAAGGATTACATTCGAAGGTCTGATGAATCCATAATTAGTTGGCTGGTCCGTCTCTGGGATGCTGCAGGCGAGGCTGCCATTTTGGATGGCACTGAAGCCAGGCATTTGGGATCCCTGTCACAGGATTCTGTAATAGACCAAGGAATGATGAGGGGGCTAACTCTCACAGCCTCTGGGAACGGGTCCTAAGAAGTGTAGCAGAAAGATACCTGTGTGCAGACGATCTCTATATGCAGCAGACTCAGTGGAAGACAATAGAGCAAGGGATCCAACGCCTGAGAGAAATGGCCGTGGCTGAGATTATCTTCTCAGATGATGTAACAACTAGGAACCCAGACTTAGTACCATGCACGTCTGTGATGTGGCGAAAACTTGTACGACTCGGGCCACATGAATATGCTTCTGCCTTAGCCATCATGAAGAGGGATGAGAGGGGTGAGATTGTGCTTGACATGGCAAGGAAGCTCCGAGCATATGCAGATGCTGTACATGGCCCAACACATGCCAGAATCGCAGCGGTAGAAACACGTCTGCAGAACTTAGAGGATAAGATAGAGGAGAACCATAAGAAGCTTAGAGAGGAGATTAAAGAAGACCTTCTCCAAATTTCAGCAGTACAGATCCGAGGTTCCGGTATCCAAGGCAGACGTTTCCCAGATGGTGAGAGAAGATACACCCCACGAGCTGAGCTGTGGTTTTACCTGCGTGATTGTGGGGAAAACATGAGAAGGTGGGATAGGAAACCTACCGCTGTTCTAGCACGACGGGTGCGTGAACTGAAGGAAGCCACCAGGAGGAAAGCAGCTCCAGTTGCCCATAGCCGAACGGCCAGGTATGATGATGATGACATGTCTGATCCCCTCGAAGGAACATCCAAAACATACACCCAGGGAAAGAATGATAACCAGGCTTAGAGGGGCCCTGCCTCTAGCCAGGTAGAGGCCAGGGAAAATCGTGTCTTCTGGTCTGTGTGGATTCGTTGGCCTGGCACATCGGAACCACAAGAGTATAAAGCTTTGGTCGATACTGGTGCGCCAGTGCACATTAATCCTATCAAGACATGTGGGGACAGAGTCTGTTTCTATTGCTGGTGTGACAGGGGGATCCCAGGATTTCACTTTGGTAGAAGCTGATGTGAGCCTAACAGGAAATGAGTGGAAGAAGCATCCTATTGTGACTGGCCCAGAGGCCCCATGTATTTTGGGCATAGACTACCTTTGAAGTGGGTACTTGACCCAAAAGGACTCAGATGGGGATTTGGACTAGCTGCTGTAGAGACAGAGGGCATTGAGCAATTGAACACCTTGCCTGGGTTGTCTGAGAATCCATCTGCAGTAGGATGCCTGACAGGAGAAGAGCAACGAGTGCCAATTGCCACTTCCATAGTGCATCGACGGCAGCATAGGACCACTCGAGATGCTGTGACCCCCCTCCATAAGATGATCCGAGAGCTGGAGAGCCAAGGGGTGGTCAGCAAGACCCACTCACCCTTCAACAGCCCCATTTGGCCTGTGGGAAAATATGAAGGAGAATGGAGATTGACTGTGGACTACCGTGCATTGAATGAAGTGACTCCACCACTGAGTGCTGCCATGCCAGACATATTAGAGCTCCAGTATGAGCTTGAGTCCAAGGCAGCAAGGTGGTACACCACTATAGACATTGCCAATGCATTTTTCTCCATTCCTCTGGCAGCAGAATGCAGGCCTCAGTTTGCCTTCACATGGAGGGGAGTGCAGTACACCTGGAACCAATTGCCCCAGGGTGGAAGCACAGCCCCACCATCTGCCATGGACTGATCCAGACTGCACTGGAAAAGGGTGAGGCTCCAGAACATCTGCAGTATATTGATGACATCATTGTGTGGGGGAACACAGCTGCGGAAGTGTTTGAGAAAGGGAAGGAAATCATCCAGATCCTCCTGGGAGCTGGTTTCGCCATTAAAAAGAGCAAAGTAAAGGGACCAGCTCGTGAGATTCAGTTCCTGGGAGTGAAGTGGCAAGATGGACGGCGTCAGATTCCTACAGATGTCATCAACAAGATCACAGCAATGTCTCCACCCACCAATAAGAAAGAGACACAAGCTTTCTTGGGTGCAATAGGTTTTTGGATGATGCATATTCCTGAGTACAGTCAGATCGTGAGCCCTCTCTACCTGGTCACCCGCAAGAAGAACAATTTCCAGTGGGGCCCTGAGCAGCAACAGGCCTTTGTCCAGATCAAGCAGGAGATTGCTCATGCAGTAGCCCTTGGCCCAGTCAGGACAGGACCAGAGGTGAAGAATGTGCTCTACTCTGCAGCCGGGAACCATGGCTTGTCCTGGAGCCTTTGGCAGAAGGTGCCTGAGGAGACTCGGGGTCGACCACTGGGATTTTGGAGTCGAAGCTACAGAGGGTCTGAAGCCAACTATACTCCAACAGAGAAAGAAATCCTGGCTGCCTATGAAGGAGTCCAGGCTGCTTCGGAGGTAATAGGCACTGAAGCACAACTCCTCCTGGCACCCCGACTACCGGTGCTGGGGTGGATGTTCAAAGGCAAGGTTCCTTCCACTCACCATGCCACCAGTGCTACATGGAGCAAGTGGATTGCTCTCACTCAGGGAGCCCGTATAGGTAAACTGAATCGCCCTGGGATTTTGGAGGTCATTACAAATTGGCCCGAAGGTGAGAATTTTGGTGTCACAGATGAAGAGGAACAAGAACCAGTGACACGTGCTGAAGAGGCTCCTCCCTATAACCAACTGCCCCCAGAGGAAACACGCTACGCTCTTTTCACTGATGGTTCCTGTCGCATTGTAGGGATGAACCGGAAGTGGAAAGCAGCCGTATGGAGCCCCACACGACAGGTTGCACAAGCTACCGAAGGAGAAGGTGGATCAAGCCAATTTGCTGAACTCAAGGCTGTTCAACTGGCCCTAGACATTGCTGAGAGAGAGAAGTGGCCAAAGCTCTACCTCTACACTGATTCATGGATGGTAGCCAATGCTCTGTGGGGATGGCTGGAGAGGTAGAAAAAGGCTAACTGGCAGCGTAGAGGGAAACCAATTTGGGCTGCTGGTGAGTGGAAAACCATTGCTACCAGGGTAGGGAGGCTACCTGTGAAAGTCCGCCATGTAGATGCCCATGTACCCAAGAGTAGGGCCACCGAGGAGCACCAAAACAATGAGCAGGTAGACCAAGCTGCAAAGATAGGGGTGTCCAAAATAGACCTAGATTGGGAACATAAGGGAGAGTTATTCCTAGCTCGATGGGCCCATGATGCCTCAGGCCACCAGGGCAGAGATGCCACCTATAAGTGGGCACAAGACCGAGGGGTGGATTTAACCATGGACAGTATTTCTCAGGTTATCCATGACTGTGAGACGTGTGCTGCCATCAAGCAGGCCAAGCAAGTGAAGCCCCTATGGTATGGTGGGCAGTGGTCCAAGTACAAGTATGGGGAGGCCTGGCAGATTGACTACATCACACTGACCCAGACACGCCAGGGCAAGCGCTACGTGCTGACCATGGTGGAGGCCACCACTGGATGGTTGGAAACCTACCCTGTGTCTCATGCTACAGCCCGGAACACCATCCTGGTCCTGGAAAAGCAAGTTCTGTGGAGACATGGCACCCCTGAGAGGATTGAGTCTGACAATGGGACTCATTTCAAGAACAGCCTTATCAACACCTGGGCTAGGGAACATGGCATTGAGTGGGTGTACCATATTCCCTACCATGCACCAGCTGCAGGAAAAGTGGAGAGGTACAATGGACTACTAAAAACCCAGTTGAAAGCTTTGGGTGGCGGATCTTTCAAGAATTGGGAGCAGCATCTGGCAAAAGCCACCTGGTTAGTTAACACCCGAGGTTCCACCAACCGAGCAGGTCCTGCCCAGTCTGAGTCCCTGAATGTAATAGAAGGGGACAAAGTCCCAGTGGTACATATCAGAGGTTTATTAGGGAAGACTGTGTGGATCAATTCTGCCTCGAGTACAGACAAACCCATTCGTGGGGTTGTCTTTGATCAGGGACCAGGTTGCACGTGGTGGATAATGCAAAGAGATGGAACAACACGATGTGTACCTCAGGGAGATCTGATTGTGGGGTAAGAATGATATGGGGATAAGGGGTGGAATGTCCTGGGGTGACGTTATGATGCTTGTATATCCCCATTCATCTGTTCTGTGCCTTTAAGACCGGCACTGAAGAGTGGAAGTTTTGTTTGGGTTTCTCTTATCAAGGACACAGAGACAAGCGGTACATTAAGACTGTTTTTTCACTTCTAGCTTCAGCTTGCTGCTTTTGCTTGCTCTCTTTTTCTGCTCTTGCTTCTGCTCTGCTTTCTGCCTCTGCTTATTAGCTAGTTCTAGCTAAACAGTCCACATTGCTTCCTGGACTGTTTTTCCTCTCCTGTTCCTGTGACCATCTTGAACCTTCTCCGGACTGGGACCCGGGAACACTGAAGGTTCAGCTGCAGCGGCTGGCCCAGCACCGGAGGGACTGAGAACAGAGCAACCACCCCCCCGAAAGAGACTTTCTGATTTTGCCATCTTTCTCAAAGCGGTGTCATCGGGTATTGTTCATTTTGTGTGCTGGGGGGTGTGGGGCCAGTCAAATAAACAGGTTCTTTCCACCTCTCTCTGAGGAATTTTTTCCCGAACCGGTTGGGGGGAGGGGCCGTGTGGGTTTTGCTTTCTGGAGGGGCCCTCCTTTGCAGATTCTTTAACAAATTTGCCCTAAACCAGCACAATGCCCAAGAGCATCTGTAGTTGTACCACATGGCTGGGTTGAGGTACAGAAAACACCCAAGAGCATCTGGGGTTGGACAACACAGCTGGGTTGAGGGAAAAATTGCCCAAGAGCATCTGGGGTTGGATAACACAGCTGGGTTGAGGGATATCCAATAACACTGGGACTGGCCAGTAACACCTAAACTTGTAATAGGTGATGTGAAAGTAAAAGGTACCTTATTGTTGTTTTGTGGTGTGTGAGAGTGAGACACACACAAAGTCAGCCTCAGTTTCCCGGGCAGGTGGGAAGGGGGAGGCAGTGGAGAGAGGAGTGAGTGACCTGCACACCAGGCTGCAGCTCCCGGGTAGGTGGGGGCTTCTGGGCCAAAGAGGAGTGAGTGACCTGCGAACCAAGCTAGCATGTTCCCTGGGCGTGTGAGGGGCCGTAGCTGAAGAGTGTGAAAGACACGCAGACAGCCTCACAGGGGAACGGACACCAGAGGCAGCAGAGCCAGGCCCTTCTCGGGGGCCTGGTGACACCGAGACCTGGAGGTAAACCCCAAAGTGAAAGAGGGGGCCACAAGGTGCCGTGATTTTCTAGCAATAAGGATCCACTTTGTGTCTTGAGAGTGTGAAGGAATGTGTGAAAGTGAATGAGAAATAGAAGTGTGTGAATGTAGATGAATGATAGTATAGGTAATGTGGATTGTGCATTTTAAGCCTTACCATATCTCCTTGGAGGGAGGTGGATTGTATTGAAAAGCAGTGTGAGAAAAAGGTGGGTTTTTTTGAGTGTAAGTAGTTGAAAGAAAAGTGATATTTAAATTGTTAGTAAAAAATGAAAAACAGAAACAGGGGACAAATAGAATATTGAAAAATGAGACAGAAATCCAATAAGGTGGATACAGGAAAGAAAAGCGGGAGCAAAAATTATCAACAGAAATATCCCAAGATAGCCCTTTGGGAGTTATGTTAACAAACAGAAATACAACTTCTTGCAAAATACAGGGTATGCAGAAATTGATGAAAAACAAAAAGAAAAAAACCAAAAATCCCACATGCAAACTTGTGAATTATATACTTTAAAAAGAACATTAGAATATTTACAAAAAAGAAAGGAGTTATATATTGATTGAAGGGTATGTAGCACATACCCTAAGAAAAATTTAAAAAGGGAATTACTTAATTCAAGAGGAAAAGGATTAGTACATGAGAAAACATATTTTAGAGGTTTTAGAGGCATTAAAATTACCTAAGAGAGATAGCTATAGTACATATTAAGGGACGCCAAAAGGTAAAGACCCAGAAATAAGAGGAAATAATCTGGCAGATCAGGAAGCTAAAGATGCAGCAGAAAACAGAGCTGAAAGATTAAATATTGACTCCAAATGAAGAAAAATTGGAAATTCCAAAGTTTAGGGAAGCAGAGAAAAAAGGAATTAAAACAAGATAAGTGGTGAACAAGATAAATCGGGGAAATAGAAACATCTTGATGGAACACAATTAGATAATAAAATGCTTACTAGGGAATCATGGAAGACACGTATCAAAAAGCCCAGTGGGATACTCAGGCTTTGTTCGATCATTTTTTAAGGAACTACGAGTGCATTGAGATTTTTGGAGTAGAAAAACGAGTAACTGAAAGATGTATAATTTGCCAAAGCATTAATAAATGGGTGATGAGAAAAACAACATGAGACGGTCGTGAGTTATCTCATCAACCATTTCAAAGTATCCAAGCAGAAGTCTGGATTTATTAAGCTCTAGATTTATTCGTAAAAAACCATTTCATCCAGAAGAAAAAAGAATATACCATATGCTGTGGGAAGGGGGAAGATTGTAAGAAAATAACATCTTTGAAAGGCAAAAAAAGAAAAACGGTGAAAGGAAAAGGCTGGGAACAAAATATTACCTCACCCATTCCTGTCTGTTCCCCCACTCGTTTGCAGATGCACCACCCCCCCAGCCCCTGTGCCGGCTCCGGCACAGTCCGTCTGGCCCAGTCCGTCTGTCCCGGTCCGTCTGTCCCGGTCCGTCTGTCCCGGTCCGTCTGTCCCGGTCCGTCTGTCCCAGTCCGTCTGTCCCGGTCCGTCTGTCCCGGTCCGTCTGTCCCAGTCCGGCCGCCTGGCCCGCGGCCGCTCCGCAGTTCGTGCCGGGGCTGGGGGTCTGTCCTGCCGTGTGCACCGTGGTTACCGCGCTGACCGCACCGAGGGGAGTCCGTCTGTCCCGTCTGTCCCATCCCGGCTGCCCTGACTCTGTCGGCTCCCGCCGCTGCAGCCGGGGTCAGTCCCGGCTTTGTCTCTGCCGGATCAGCCACCGTGAGCCGTGTGGGGGCGATCCCCGCTCCAGCTCGGCCTGCACCGGAACAGCCCCTCGGGCGATCCCGGCTGCAGACCCCGCCTTTGGAGCACCCAGACCCAGAGCTGTGCCGATCCCCTCGGGCGATCCCGCCTGCAGACCCCGCCTTTGGAGCACCCAGACCCTGAGCTGGGCCGAGTGTCCCCGTCCTGCCCTGAGCTCCGTTCCCTCGGTAACCACAGCTCCGGCCGACTATGGGAACTCTCTAAAGGAATCACCTTATCGAAACACTAAAAGTTCAGTTAGAAGAAAGGCCTCTCCTGATTCTTC
>NW_026993156.1:0-18676 GCF_028769735.1 Zonotrichia leucophrys gambelii
CTTACAAGGGAGGTGCAGACGGTTCCGCTATGTTTATAGGCAAATCCTCCACACCACTATACTGGGGACTCTTAGGCATAAGTATCTTAGTTACAGAAGGTACTAAAGGATCATCCTCATGACCATATCCTATATTCCTCCTATGAGCTTCTGTCGCCCTTTCTGCTGCCTTTCTCTCAGAGACCTGCTGGAGTAACGTATTATACACCACCCGCCATAACTTCCCGAATTTTTTAGCTGACTTGTAACCGTCTAACATTGTATCCATCAATATTTCCCCAAACTTTCTCCACTCTGACAGTTCATGAACTGTGTGCGGGTTACTAAATATACCTTTAGCATGGCCGTAAGCTAATAACCCCGGTAATTCCTTTTTTAAATCTATCTCTTTTACTCCTCGCTTTTCTAAATATGAGGAGAAGAGGTGGTATGCCGCTTGCCTATCCATACCTATTAATCAGCGCGCGCTTGCTGCAGCTCTCCAGGCTCCTGCGGCACGTAGAGACTTGAGTCACCGTTGTGATCCTCAAGGGTTCTTTATAATCCGGCACCGTCCCTGCTGCGGGGGACCCTCACCCAACTTCCTCGACCGTGTCAAGTTCCCTTTTTCTTTGTAATCCGAGAAAAAAGGACAGAGGTTCAACGTTGCCGCATCGTTGCCCGCAGCGGTGCCCACAGCGTTGTTGCCCGCATTCTCCACCATTTGACGAAGGAAGGAGACCAGGACATCAATTGATCATCACAGGCCCGATTTTATTGATCAGTACGGCAGGTTAAATACAGTTCATAATGAACTTCATGCATATTGCAAAAGTTGAGCTCAGGATTGGTTAGTTACATATCAGCAGTTACACCTACTTTTACATTCCTATGGTCCTACTTTTGATACTTTCTACATATTCTTAGGAGATATTCAGGAATAATCTCTACTCCCTCTCCTCATGTTGCAGCAAGGTCACTGATTGCTAATTGCTGAAATTTCCTTTCAGCTTGCTGACTGCTAACTTCCCTCTCTTAGCTTAACCAGCGGCAATATGTCAGTATGGCCTTTCTCAGCTAACCAACTATTAATTAAGCTCTCCACATCCCTGGACCTCTAGGGTGCATGTCCTCACTCCCTAGCTAAACAAGCTATTTTTAGATTACACAAAATGGATATCAACAGACCTGCTGTAATCAATCACTGGTTAAAAACAGCACCTGTCTTCACCAAAGAGATGGCTCGTGATGGCTCCCACAAATGTTCCTAAAATGTAGTGCTGCCCTAATCAGTTTTCCCAAGGTTCTTCATGCATCAAGGTCTTGGGATGTGCACATGTCAGAGTGACATCAGGTGAAGAAGGAGAAGAAAACACTGTTACATAACAGAGAGCTGGCTTTTGAATCTGGACACAACTGGTCTCTCGTTTGGCATCTTTCTATTGTCACCATCTTTCACACCCACCAGCTTAGACTCCAAGGTCTGGAAGCACACGGTGCCAGCATGACACACAGCACAGTGCAACACTCAACACAGTGGCGGTGTGGCACACGCCATCAGTGTGACACTGTGCGGCACTAGTGTCACACGCAAAACACTGCCAGTGTGACAGAGCTGGGACACAGAGCGGGGTGGGGGTCTCTGTGTGCAGCTGACACATCCCAGCTGAGGTGCGGAAAACCACAGTTGTCTGTGCAAACAAGTCAGTTCTTTATCCTGCATGCACACAGACCTTGGACACGAACAGTTGGCTGAAAGGCAGGGGCATGCTTTCCTCCAAAACGGTGTGGGCACGGTGCAGATGTGTAGGACGGCCTGCCTGGAATGCTGAGCTTGGGCACAGAAAGTCAAAGCTCGATAAGCACAGCTCTGTCAAAAAATGCCATGAAAGGGCAGAACGAGTGGGGCGATATTAAATGCCATGTTCAATTTGGCTGCACCAGCTCCCTCCATCCAGCTCGGTCTGTGCAACACAAACCGCCTCGCGTGGGAGGTGGCACTGCCCTGAGGAAAACTGGCCATGGAGCGGGGTGGGACTATCAGCCCTCAGGGAAACCGGCCATGGAGCGGGGCTGGGGCTGTGACACCTCAGGGAAACCGGCCATGGAGCGGGACTGGGGCTGTCAGCCCTCAGGGAAACCGGCCATGGAGCGGGGCTGGGGCTGTCAGCCCTCAGGGAACTCACCATGGCAGCCACCTCCCGAGGTTTTGAAGTACTTGTTTCTTGGTTTAATGCCCTTCCAAGATCAATCTAGAATCTTTGCATATGAGCAGAACATACAAGGGTATTTAAAATTGAGTCTGATCCAATTATCAAAGACAATGGATGTTTCCTTTAAACTTACCTTTTCAGGATTGCCAAACAATATGGAACTTTTCTTATGTCTGACTAAAAATATCCAGAATGCAAAATTCATTCTCAAGACAGGAAAAAAGAAAACAATGAAACTAAGATATAGGTAATCTTCAAAAGGCACAGAGAAGAAAATAAAAATTAGAAAAACTTAGAAAAAACAATTTTTCTTCTTCATCTTCTCAATATTTGTTGTTTGAACATTTGTTATCGTACTTGTCCCTCATGAAACAAGGCATGTTACAGCTTTATTGTCTCAGTGCTGCACTTCCCCAATCGCTGACTTGCCATTTAGGCTTTGCTTTATTAGAAATATACAACAAGGGACTCTCTATGGAAGAGAGTTGCACAAGCCTCTGGATTCCTGACCGTTCACCTCTGCCAATACTCACAGTATTCTCCTAACACATGTGAGCTTCCTGTCTTTCAGAGAGAGAAAGATTCAGCTGAAGTCAAGCAAACAGGGCAGGGCAGTTGGAAACCTTCCCTTGAGATGCTTTTGGGAAGGCCTGCAAGGACCCTGTCTTCCCTTGGAACAGAGGTGGTCACCATGCATGGTGTTGCCTGACTTGCCCTAGGTGCCCCTCGATTGCAGGACTTTTGCCCACTTCATCACTTGTCTGTCCCTCCAGTTCCAGGGCCTCAAACCTGCTCTGTAATGCACTAAACCTGTTAGTCAGCTGTGAGTCTTCTGAACAAGGCACTGACCGCAGCTCTAACTAGTTTTTAAAGTCAGGTTTACAATATATTTTGAGAAGAAGAAGGAGCAGAGGTGTGAAAAATGCATATTATATGAGTGACTTTTCGCAAATATTAAAATTAATGTTATATGTGTTATGTTGGAAAGTTATGTTGTATTAATCCTTTTTTGTAGTGCTATCCTAAGCTTTTAAAGTAGTGTGGTGAATATAGTTGTAGGTTACAGAAACTCTGTGATGTAAGATACTTTTTCTAAATAGCTCATGGAGAGATAACAGTAACAAGACACCAAAACTCTGAGAAAAGAAATATTGCCTCCTTCTCAGGAAGAACCAGACTTTGAGGGAGCAAGACGATTTACAAGATGAAGGAGGGGTTGACAAGAAAAAGAAAACACCCATTCTTTGAAAAGAATTTTGGCATCATGTATGAGACCTATGAATATGCAATAGGCTATTACTTTTAAGTTAATCCTGTGTTAGCAAAGTGTCTTCTGAGGCAGAGCAGAGCACCCAGACATTTGTAATTCTTTGCTCTTTAAATTGCCCTTTATTGTCCTACCTCTAATTGTCCAAATTATTTTTTCTCTAATTTTAATTCTTATTTTTATAACTAATTTATTACTATTAAACATTTAAAATTTTAGAACAAGTGAAATTCTGCATCGTTTGTGTCCACTATCAGTGGGCATCCTTCTTCCCAAGCTTTGTCAACTTCCCTCTGGGTTTGAGATCAGTGAAACGTGCCCAGCCTTGAGTCTTGGAAGACAATTCTAGCAACAAGTACTTTGCTTTTCTAACACCTGGCCATCACTTCGAGCTTGTAGGCTGCTATGTGTGTCCAGGTTAAACGTCTCTTCCTGTTGATCAGGCTTGGAAGTGTGTAAAGCCCAGGCCCGACAGGACATGTTTTCTTCAGGAAATGGGACGAAGGGCCCAGTTTGCAACGGGTGCAGGCCCGCGCCTTCCAGAGCGCCAGAAGGTTGGCGGCGCCATTGCAGGGCTCAGGGCGCCGCCCTGTGGGCGAGAGCCGCCATGACAGCGCGGGCGGCGCGCGGCGGGGCCGGAGGGCGGGAAGGGGCGGGCGGGTGTGAGGGGCGGGGCGGTTCGTGCCCAGAGCCGAGCCCGCGCTGTTCCTGGGCGCATTCCCGGCTCGGTGTTGGGAGCGTGCATCTGCTGCTCGGGCTCTGGGAGAAGCGTGCGGCCGCAGCGGGGTCCCAGCCCGCAGAGCTGGCTGCTGGCCGAGGCTGGAGTGCCGGAACTGCCGTACTAGAGCTGCCCTGCGCCGTGGCACTACTAGAGTCCCTGGCAGAGGCGGGCTGACACAGGCAGCTCCTGAGGGAAGCCCTGCCATGGCAGCGCCGGGCTGGCAGTGCCGACAGCTGAGGGAAGCCCGGCCATGGCAGAGCTGGGCTGGCAGTGCTGACAGCTGAGGGGAGCCGTGCCATGGCAGAGCTGGGCTGGCAGTGCCGACAGCTGAGGGGAGCCGTGCCATGGCAGAGCCGGGCTGGCAGTGCCGACAGCTGAGGGGAGCCCTGCCATGGCAGCGCCGGGCTGGCAGTGCCGACAGCTGAGGGAAACCCTGCCATGGCATCGCCGGGCTGGCAGTGCCGACAGCTGAGGGGAGCCCGGCCATGGCAGAGCCGGGCTGGCAGTGCCGACACCTGAGGGGAGCCCTGCCATGGCAGCTCAGGGGCCGCTCCTGCCCCCGGGCCGCCCGAAGGAGCGATCTCTGGGACCTGTCCGCAGACCGGCACTGCTTGGCCCTCTTCAGTAGATCGACAGAGATGCACCACAGATAGCAAAATATTAAAACATCTGATTTAAAACACCGGAGGGAAACCATAGAATTGAAAAAAAAAAAATGAAGGTGTACCAAAATACTCAGGGCATGAATGGGAAAAATGAAAAGAAACAGAATCTAATTATTTATATATTCTCAACTCTACCAAGAAAAACATGAGGGTGAAAAAACCTTCTAAAAGTTTTGACAATAGAATGGTTCAGCTGTGTAGTTTTGCTAGTACATTAAAGACTTAAAAAGCAGTCAGGTATTCCTTTGTCCACTGCTAAGAATTTATTCACGGGATTTTTTACAGTTGTCCCTCAAATACCCCTCATAAAGAGAGTTGAGTGCTTAGATTCCATGGAAGCCATCAGTTAGTAAATGTAGTGTTGTGGTTTTAAGTAGTTCTGTAGTAAGTAGTTAGTAAAAGAAGTCGTCGTTTTGCCAATGGATGCTGATCCCTGATGCGTGCGTGCTGGTTCCATGGAAAAGCGAATTTTTAGGAATGAGCTGTTGGAAAACTGGTGTTTTCTGCTGGTAGTAGGTACAAACACATTGCTTTTTGTGGTAGAGACTGAAGCAACTTTAGATGCCTGCTCCTTCTTCTCCACCTATGTTTAAAGGAGATCCATGCAGGTTAAAACATGAACCAAACCTCGAGGCTCTGGGCCTGTGCTGCAGCCTCACCTGCCTCTCCCCACAATCAGCAGAGGAACAGCCAGAGGACACTGCAGTGTTCCTCAGTGCAATGATGTGAGCCGAAGGCAGGGAGGAGCAGGGCTCACATAGACAGAGAGGATCAGCGCCTCAAAGCAAACACATCATTCAAGGGACAGGGACTCAGGACAGACAGCTGCCCTGTGAGACAGCAAGCAGGAGGGCCCTGGTGCCAGGGAGCCAGGTGAGGGCAAAGCAGCCCTGTGACAGCCTGGCCCAGGGGCTCTTGTGGCAGCAGGCAGCGTGGGGATCAGCGCAGAGGCAGGGGGAGGCAGGAGCTGCTCGGCCATGCCGGGGCTGGGAGCCTCCTTCCTGCCCAAGTGGGGCCCAGCTGGGCCAGGGGGCAGCTCCTGGGACAGCCGTGCCCACAATGGCCCCTGCTCTGCAAGGCCTCCAGCCCTGCCCATCAGCCAGGCAGGGACAGAGCAGCCTTAGGGCCGATGCTGCTGCATGCTCAGAGCCCCGCAGAGCTGCTCGTGCCCGGTGCCATTGGCTCTGTCCCCTGCAGCCTGCATGCTGTGTCGTCGTGCCGAGGCTGACCCGGACACGTGCGGTGACAAACTGCACAAGGGTGGTCTCTGTGCCCACGTGTTCTGCATGGTGAGTGGCTCCGGGAGCTCCCTCCACCTTTGCAATGGGCAGCTCCTGCCACCCTCTGTTCATCAGCTCATACCCTTGCCTGCAGCTCTTCGCTACTCTACTCTTTCGGCAAGAGAACCACCACGATGGACTCATGGAGTTTCTCCCACGAGATCTCCTAATTGAGGTGCGTTGAGAGGCACAGAGGGTGAGCAGGGAGATTTGTGCCTGGCGAGGTTTGCCACAGCTTAGCCCAGACACCAGGAAAGAAAGGCCGGCCCAGCAGCCAGGACAAAGTCTGGCTCCCAGCAGCTCTGGCACAGAGGCCCTGGCACAGGAGCCTCCCTCCTCCAGCAGGCGGCTCTGTGGCCTGGGAGCCGGCAGAGGCTCTGGGCCTGTCCTGAAAACTCCCGCACCCCAACTTCTTTCTCCCCTAGACAGAGAGTATCTGCACCTGGCAGCGACAACGTGCCTCGAGGACAGCGACTCACCGCAGACAGCCGCCATGTCTGACAGAATTCAGGAGGGCGCTGGTGCCAGGGAGCCAGGTGAGGGCAAAGCAGCCCTGTGACAGCCTGGCCCAAGGGCCCTTGTGGCAGCAGGCAGTGTGGGGATCAGAGCAGAGGCAGGGGGAGGCAGGAGCTGCTCGGCCATGCTGGGGCTGGGAGCCTCCTTCCTGCCCAAGTGGGGCCCAGCTGGGCCAGGGGGCAGCTGCTGGGACAGCCGTGCCCACAATGGCCCCTGCTCTGCAAGGCCTCCAGCGCTGCCCATCAGCCAGGCAGGGACAGAGCAGCCTTGGGGCCGATGCTGCTGCAGGCTCAGAGCCCCGCAGAGCTGCTCGTGCCCGGTGCCATTGGCTCTGTCCCCTGCAGCCTGCATGCTGTGTCACCGTGCAGAGGCTGAGCCCTGTGCCTCCCCAGGCCCTGGCAACTGCTCCTGCACTGCCCAGGGCACCCACGGGCCCTGCCCGGGCCTCACGCAGGCCAGAACCAGCTGGGGCTGTGACAGCTCTGCTGCTCTGGGCCCAGCCCTCGGGCAAAGCACCCGCCTGTCCCTGGCCTGGGGGCAGTGCCCAGGCTGGGCTTGGCAGAGCCCATCCGCTCCTGGAGGGCTGGGGGCACTGCTCTGGCCTGGCCTGGCCCGGCCCTGGGGTCCCTTGGCATTCCTGCTTGCCCTTGCATCCACCAGGGATGGGCTGCAGCTCAATGGCCCGACCTGGCCGCACACTCAGGCCTGGAGCCTTCCTGTGGCTCCCCAGGGCACGAGCGCCTCAGCCCCAGCTCCCAAACACGGCCTAACAGCCTTTGCTGATATTGATCCCTGTTAGACCTTTGAAAGCATTGTCAAAGTAACCTTGTTTGGCAACACTTTCAAAGAACAAACGTGACTCGCTTCTAATCAGTAAAAACTTTATTGGTTTGCTTGCACTTCCTAAAGGGTATCCTAATGCTTCTTTTGGTGTTCCAGAAAATAATGAAAATCTAACAAATTCTTCAGAGAAGTTCCTGAATCCACTATGAGGAGAAGTCTCTACATTCACTGTCCTTACATACACTTAAGTAGCTGCTCCTGTAACACACAAAGATGTAGTGGTTTACCTGACTGGACCACACAGCATGATGTTATACACACCGCTACACTACAAAACTTCTCTTCCCTGTTCATTACAAATTTGAAGCTCTTCTCGAGGTCCTGACTTAATTTTGCATGCACATTCATACCTGCAATCCCTCCCCATGCTCAGCTTTCACCTAGACTTACCAGGGAACAGATGTTCCATACTCACCTCAAGCAATAATCTACGTCTGTCTTCCTAACCCTCTTTTTCTTCACTGACTTCCACTAATCTACAAAAAAACTGTGGATCCTCTGCACAAAAGAAACATCCAATTAATAGTCTTAAGCACTTGTGATTGCGCTGCTGCTTCTAACAATCTTGACCACCACAGCACTAAAATCAGAAATCAATTCTTCACATCCTTCCTGTTCTCCTGCCCCCACCACACCTTGTCTCCAGCAGAAATGTTCCCTACTGCAGCCTGCTGTGCTAAGAACAATCAAAGGCAGCAGCACTTTTCCTCACCATGCTGCAATCTGAATTGCACTGAAATTGCAGCTGTTGCATTAGAAGCTCAGCACCAGCACGCCACATCTTCCCCCAGAACTGAGGCCTGCTGAGGCCTGAGCTCTCCATTTCAACACACCCTGAAAATCAGGCTGCCTGGAAGATTGCAGGCCGGGAACTGTGTGAACACAGCAGTGCATTTCAGCAGAGTTATGGAATCAATCTCATGGAAGGCACATCCTTTAAGCTTAAGACTCTATTCTACAAAATCTAACCAGCAATTGTTTTGGTGGCCTGTGCAGGTTTTGGGGACTGTGCATGTTTCCTTTGGATGTTGTTTTCTTTGTTTCTAAATACAAAATTCACTGGATTCAGAAGAGAAAGCCCCAGATTCATTAGGACAAAGAACCACAGGGACATATGTGGCTGACAAGAACAGTCATCATTTCTAACGGTAACACCAGAAAGAGAGGGAAAAGATAAAGATGCTTTAAATACCTGAACGGATCCAAAACGTCTAGGTGATCTGTCAAGTGACTAAGTTTGTGGTAAACTCTAAAATTCCAGATTCCTATTCGGTAATTGTCTGAAAGAAAAGAAAGCCAGAAATCTGCTTGACCTTTAGTTTGCCAGGAATTCCTCATGGGATTCTGCCACAACTTGGATCACAAGTGAGGGTGGCAAATTTTGACTAGAAAACTTTGATAACTAGATGTCGGATCTCAAGATCTCAGTCCTGAGATGCTGAGCCACCGAGACCCTGGGGGGGTCTCGGGAGTCCTGGAATGTTGCCAGAAGTGTCTGGTAGCTGGACTTTAACCCTACACAGGAGACGACAAGGATGAGGGCTTCACAGGGCTTCACCGGGTGAATGGTGAAGGGATTAGTTAATTAGAGGGTGAGACACAAGGTTTAAGATTTATGTACAGGGGGGTTTAGAGGAGTAAGATGGAGGAATTGGGGTGTGTCCTGTCCTCCTCCTTCTTCCTCCTCTCCTCCATCTTCTTTGGCCACGGTGGCACCTTTCTATTGGTTATTACTAAGAGTACACCGAGTTATAACAATAGATGGTATTGGGGAAAAATGATAAATATTGTATACGTAGCAAAGGGTATAAAGATAGGTGCCTGCCCCGGAGGGAGAGGGAGTGTGCCCATGGCTGACTGCTGTGCGGATCTCTGTCTGGCTGAAAGAACATCTTTTAGATAAACAATTAATAAACATAAAACCAGAAAGAAGAACTGAAGCCTCTTCTCGTCCTTTGACACGCGGGTGCACCAAGGCCACCTCCGGGCTCTCCAGGCCCCTCAAACAGCCGAGATAAACAGAACACTTGGCGTCCCTGGGTGGGCCAGAACCACCACAACCTTTCGGGGGAAGATAAACCGAACATTTGGCTTCCACTGGGTGAGCTCTGACCACCACAACCTTTCGGGGGACCACCACCACCTTCAAAGCCCTGAAGAAAAAGAGAGAGAAGAAGAAAAAAAAAAGCCAGCAGAGACTGCAGAAAAAAAACAGCAGTCACTGAGAAATCCATCTCTCAGTTTCTGCCGAAGAATATTCGTAGCAGAACAGCCCGGACTGGAACCAGAAGGCGCCCTGGGTCCACCTCTCGTGATCTGCTGGACAGATCGAGACGTCCAGACTGCTCTGGCGACAGATTTGGTAAGAAAGCCTGAAAATAAGAACATGGGAGGCACACCTTCCCAGGAACAACGGGAAATTTTGTCCACCTTATAAGGTGTGACACAAACATACAAAAAATTAATTAGCTCTGGCCTTAAAAGGCCAGGAAGACCCCCGAGACGCACCAGACGTCCGGGGGGGGGGCCCTCAAAAGAGGGGGGAGCAATGCAAGACTCCGGAAAAAATTAGCTCTGGCCTTAAAAGGCCAGGAAGAAATAACCCCGAGACGCACCAGACGTCCGGGGGGGGGACTCTCTGAAAGAGAGAGGGGAGCAAGGCTCCAGGAAAAAAAAAAACAAAAGACGCGTGTTCAGATACGGCTTTGCTAAGCTCAGAGCCGGGGGGTGCAGCGGCCCCGGGGGCCGGCAAGGTAGCAGAAACGCGCGCGGCAGGCAAAACTCGCAAGAACCCGGGGCAGAAGTCACATGCCAGCGCAGCCGGGGCGTCTGACCCATGCAGCGAAATGGGGGAAATTGCGCAATCCCAGAAAAGCTGCGGGAGACGCGGGAGGCGCGCGGTTGTGACGCAAAAAAAAAAAAAAAAAAAAACCCGGTGCGAGTCGCGGCAGAGCGCGGGTGCAGGCGGGAGCGGCCGGCACACACACTGACGAAAGGCCACACACACACACAGCGTCGGAGGAGGAGGAGACAGTCAGGGGCAGACCGAGGGGGAAAATTCAGAGGCGGAATAAAAAGGGAGAGAAAAAAATTACCTCGGGAGAGACACAGAGCAGCTCGGAAAGCACGCATGCGCCGAGCGCGGGCGGGGGCGGGCCAGACCCCCGGTGACGTCTCAGGCGAGGAGGGGCCCTCTCCAGACTTGGTGCCTTTGGTAAAAACCCTCGGGGTCCTAAGCCTCTCCCCTCCTGGGGAGGCTTGTGTGTTTTCTAACCCTATTGTCAGTTGAATCAAAAACTAGGTAACCCCTGAGTGAGCCTGCAAACAGCAACAATCGCGGAACAAAGAGGCAGTTGTCAGCAGAGCTACAGCATCATTTCGTAACAAGTCTGCAACCATCCAGCGATTTTCCTCAACAAGATATAAGAAGAAACGAATACTCAGACAAAAGTCGGGACTCAGACTGCAAAGGACAATTCAGAAGAGAAACAAGAGGAACGGAAAGACTCTGGGGGGTTTTTTTCTCTTTGGGGTCTTGAATATTTCTGTATAAGAACGAAAGACTGGGAAGTTTTCTCCTTAAAGTCTTGAATTGCAATAAGCAATGGGGTAAATTTATCTATTATAGGGAAAACTGACAAAGGATCATATATTGATCAGCTGGTAGATTTCTTTGACATGTCTCCCATTTGGAGAGGAATTTTAAGGGCAGATTTCTTTGACATTTCTCCCATTTGGAGAAGAATTTTAAGGGTAGGATTTTATGTTTTAGTAGTTTAGGATTTTATGTTGTAATAGCTTTTCTAGTCCTCATCCATGTCGTCCCAGATGCCATGAATCGGATTGTAAAAGAGGTTTTCTTGGGGCAAACAGAAGGGGGAGATGTCGGATCTCAAGAGCTCAGTCCTGAGATGCTGAGCCTCCGAGACCCTGGGGGGTCTCGGGAGTCCTGGAATGTTGCCAGAAGTGTCTGGTAGCTGGACTTTAACCCTACACAGGAGACGACAAGGATGAGGGCTTCACAGGGCTTCACCGGGTGAATGGTGAAGGGATTAGTTAATTAGAGGGTGAGACACAAGGTTTAAGATTTATGTACAGGGGGGTTTAGAGGAGTAAGATGGAGGAATTGGGGTGTGTCCTGTCCTCCTCCTTCTTCCTCCTCTCCTCCATCTTCTTTGGCCACGGTGGCACCTTTCTATTGGTTATTACTAAGAGTACACCGAGTTATAACAATAGATGGTATTGGGGAAAAATGATAAATATTGTATACGTAGCAAAGGGTATAAAGATAGGTGCCTGCCCCGGAGGGAGAGGGAGTGTGCCCATGGCTGACTGCTGTGCGGATCTCTGTCTGGCTGAAAGAACATCTTTTAGATAAACAATTAATAAACATAAAACCAGAAAGAAGAACTGAAGCCTCTTCTCGTCCTTTGACACGCGGGTGCACCAAGGCCACCTCCGGGCTCTCCAGGCCCCTCAAACAGCCGAGATAAACCCAGACAACTAGGCAGCATTTTTTCCTCCTCACTGAATTACAGGAAGGGTTTGAAAGGAAAAAAAATATAAAAGAGGGTAAAGAAATTCTGACATACCTCTTAGGCATTCTTCATCTTTGGAGAAGAAAAGAAAACTCTAGCACTTTCTGTGTGTGGTAAAGAAAGAAACCTAGAAAAGGACAAAGGGATTTGAGCATCCTAAATTGTACTATCAAATTCCATGAACACAAGTTAATCCTGTAGTTCTTCAGAGAAATGCCATACATTGAAAAGCTTCATTCCCTAGGAACCGAATAGAGCTTTTTATTTTACAAAACCCCCTTTTAAAGAGAAAACTGACTGTGTCTTGGGCTTTTGGCCAAACTCAGTTTGGAGTTGGTCAAACCAAAATGACCCAGTTAATTTCTTGTGCTCTACTCTTTCTTTCCATATTCACATTCACATCCAATGGGCTGCTGGGAGTTTTGACTCTGTGCAGCACAAACGGTTTTCCCAGATGACTTTCATTGCTCAGAGGTGTGCAATGTCAGTTTCCCATTCCCTGAGTGCTGCTATTAATATTCCCACAGCATCCAACTACTACAGCCAAGTAGACAACAAAGAGAAATGCAACTTGCATTTCTTGGTCCTGTTCGATTTCTGTCATCTCAGGCTCATCGTCACCCTCAGAACTGCTGTCCTGGAAACGTGGATCCTCTTGCCATGTGGCTTTTACCGGCTTTATTGTCCCAAGCGTGTGAGGCTCTGCAATGACAGCACCAATAGAGAAAAAAAGGCAAAACCAGATTATTCCTCCACTCGTCAGGAAAAATTCCTCCTTTCACGTGAAATCCTTACAGTGGAGAAGAGAGATTTAGGAAGGACAGAATCTGACCCTGCCAGACTTTCTAAGCTACATCTCTGCTCCAGTATTTTCCACTTTGTTCCAGGGATCCCTTATGTATTCTTAAACATTTCTCATTGCATTCAGAAGACGCTGAATACCTTCTCCGTTCGGCACAAGTCTGGGGGGCTTGTTGCTTTGTGCTGTTGCATTGGGTTTTTTAATATTTTGGGATATCTTCATGGGGTTTCTTTTCTCTCCTGCATGACTGGGACTCGAGTTAATGTTGTTTCATCTTCATTTCAGACGGCCTCATTTTATCTAAGGTTAGGACACCCCAATGGTCATGTGTCATTCCATTTCCTTTTTCTAAAGGTCCAAGAGTAGAATTCAGTAACAAACAGAATGTTCATGGATCTTGGGGCCAGCTCTCAGACTTTGCTCCTCTCTCTACATTAACGCACATTTCCTTAAAAACCATGTTGGATTCTATGAAACTTGATATGACTGGTGTGTCACCTGTTTCCGTGTTTGAGGAATTCAGGGCATGAACAAGTTTTTTCACCACTCAGCAAAAACCCCCAATGCCTTCTCAAAGCATGCCTTTTAGAATTCCTGAGATGCAAGCATGAGGCACCTCTCAGTAATCTACCACAACCCTGGCAAGCAGAAATGAAGATCAAAATGCTTCTGCCTAATTACTGACTTCTGTTGCTGAAAATCCCCTGCATCCTGACCTTCTTTACACCATATTGCCCTACAGTGCCTGCCAGAAGCTCTTCCTTAGCAATGGCACTGTTAGAAGGGTTCTGCTGTTACCTTCTTTGATGCCCAACTCCTCTGTGCCTCCAAAGAAGGAAAACTTGAAAGAACTCGTCTCCTGAGCTGTGTCGTCCTCAGGCAAAGGTCCCAAATGGTCATCTGGGGCAGAGTCCTGTGCATGCTCTTTGTCCCAGGGTATTTTCTCGGACTATTCTGGTTTGTTCTTTGAAGGTCTTTCAAAGAAGAAACCAGAATAGACGGAGGAAATACCATCTATTCCGGTTTGTTCTTTGAAAGACCTCTTTCAAATCCGCAGCAATGCTGTAGAAGTTGTCTTCAGACACTTGAGGCAGTGTCTCACTCTCTTTCTTCTTTTTTTGGCTTTACTGAAATGAGATTGTTCAAGGTTAGCAACACAGCACATGTCCTTTTCAGACACAGCTTCCCTAAGAGCCACCTTGCTCTGAATGTCTCCCTAAGCATATCCAAGCCCATTAAGGAGTGGTTCATTATCAAGGGTAAGCAGTGGGGAAACATCTGAGGTTGGAGTGTAAAGGCAGGAACAAGAGTCCTTTTTAATTAGCCACATCCTTAAGTGACTTTTCACTGAATACACCGTTACACAGAAATCAAGGCATTTAACCCCGACTTCTTCCTGCCAGTAGAAACATCAAGAGCTAATAGGGTTTGCTCACAGAGCTGCACATCTCAGGGTCCCTGCACTGACCGTTCTCACCTTCACTTCCAGCAAGGAACACACGGCCTAGAAAGAAAAGATGACAGCGCTACGCGCTGCTGTTGGAGGTCCCAGTTGAGGTCTGACGTAGCTGGTGGGAGTGGCTGCTCCTGCGAGATGTCCCTGACCACGTCCCCCTACGCCTGGGCCTCTCGGCACTCGCTGCTGTCCTCCTGCTCCTGTCCTGGCGACTCCTGGACCGCAGAGTCTGAGTCGAGGCCCGGCGCTGCTGGCGGGAGCGGCTGCGTCTGGGGGGCGTCCCCGATGATGTGTTCCTTCGCCTGGGCCTCTCAGCCCTTGGCCTTGTCCTGCTGCTGCTGCCACGGCGACTCCTGGAGCGGACAGGTGGACTCTGGGCCCAGCCTTGCTGGCGGGAGCGCCTGCGTCTGGGGGATGGCCCTGGCCATGTCTCCCTTCGCCTGGGCCTCTCAGTCCTTGGCCCTGTCCCACTGCTCCTGTCACAGACACTCCTGGAGCGGACAGGTGGACTCTGGGCCCAGCCTTGCTGGCGGGAGCGCCTGCGTCTGGGGGATGGCCCTGGCCATGTGTCCCTTCGCCTGGGCCTCTCAGTCCTTGGCCCTGTCCCTCTGTTCCTGTCATGGCAACTCCTGGAGCGGACAGGTGGACTCTGGGCCCAGCCTTGCTGGCGGGAGCGCCTGCGTCTGGGGGATGTCCGTGACGGTGTCTCCCTTTGCTTGGGCCTCTGAGTCCTTGGCCCTGTCCCACTGCTGCTGTCACGGCGACTCCTGGACCGGACAGGTGGACTCTGGGCACGACTTTGCCGGCGAGAGCAGCTTCGCCTGCGGCTGGGCCCAGCACGTCTGGAATGGACCCTGTCCTCAGGGTCAGGGGACGTGCTGCGTGTTGCCCTTGATCTGCTGCTGCTGCTGGTGTCCAGTGAGGAAGATGGCAGCGCCTGCTGCCATGCTGCGTGGTGGGGCCTGCTGTGGCTGCCCGTCTCTGGAGATGGAGACGGGGAAACCAGCACCAATGGCACAGGGCTGTGGGAGCTGGGGCGGATGGCCTCAGATTCTGACCAGCCATGAGTAGATTGTAGTCCTGACTGTCTGGCCAGCCTGGGGCCATTGAGCTCTGTCTCTTCCCTGGCAGCTGTAAGGGCAAGCAGGAATGTCAAAGATCGCCCAGGCCCCAGCCAGGCCAGGCCAGAGCAGTGCCCCCAGCCCTCCAGCAGTGGTTGCTGCGCTCTGCCTAGCCCGGCCTGGGCACTGCCCCCAGTCCAGGGACACCGGGCACTTTGACTCATACATGTTCCGAGCCCAGCACAGCTGTCACACTCCCATCTCTGTGTGCTGTTCCTCAGGCCAGAGCAGCGCCTGTGGGTGCCCTCAGCAGCACAGGAGGAGCACAGGAGCAATTGCCAGGGCCTGGGGAGGCAAACAAGCTCATTGCACTGAGAACAATGTGTACCAGCACGTGGTTGTCTGGCCAAGCGCTTCTGGTTCTTCCCACTTACAGCCCTTGCCGAGATACAGGTTCCCTGCAGAGCCCCAGGTGCAGCTTCCCAACTTACCCCTGTTCCTCTGCCTCCTCCCTGCCTCCAGGGTAAAGGCAATCCCTGGCGTTGCACTGGCTGTGCCTCACTCCTAGATCTGCAAAGGCATCGTTGTCCTCCCATGTTGGGTCTCTGATGGAGAAAGGAAGAGATGATGAATTTCTGCTGCTCTCCCTCACGGAGGTCCAGGGTGTCCAAGCTGTTTCTCCAGCGCTTTTCCAAGTTGGGGGTGAAACTGAAGCCCAGACTCATGGGACAGGGCAGGGCCAGGGCTCCTGGGACAGGGCCTGGCACAGCACAGCACTTGCACCCTCCTGCCTGGTGGGCCAGGCAGAAGGACACCAACCTGAAGGGGACTCGGATCCCCAAGATGAACATTTCAACAGGGAATTCCCCACTGTCTCTGCACAGGGGGCACTGGAAATACAAAACACCAGCGCGCAAGGCCTGTCCCTGCAGGGCAAACACAGGCAGGGTGAGCGAGGCCCTGCTGCTGCTGCTGAGCACCTGCTGTGCCCTGGCGCTGAGGGGAGGGCTCCTACCTGGATGCAGTCCCTGTGGAACCAGGCCCTTTGGCACGTTGGGCACACCAGGGTTGTGAAGGTCGTCCTGTCCTCCACAGGCTCCAGGCAGATGAGGCAAATGGTGTCCGGCTCAGGAGTCGCCTCCACCTCCTGCTCTGGACGGTGCTCAGGGCAGAAGGACCTGGAGGAAAATGGATGGGGAAAGTGAGAAATGCTGGATCATTCCCCAGGGGTGGCCATAAAGAGAGATGAGGTACCTGAACGGAGTAACGTATACATTGACACAGCCGCCCTCCTTGGCACAGGGCAGGTGGAACCATCTGTCACAGTCCGGCACGCAGCACATGATGGTTGCCCCGCTCTGGCCGCAGACGCAGCAGCGCTGGAAAGAGCCAAGCAGCCGCATCAGCAGCAGCAGCAGCAGCCTCGAGGCCTCCCCGGGCAGCCGCGGGGCTCTGGGCAGGGCGCAGGACGTGGCCACTGCCGGCACCCAGCCCACAGAGCCGCCTGCTGGAGGAGGGAGGCTCCTGTGCCAGGGCCTCTGTTCCAGAGCTGCTGGGAGCCAGACTTTGTCCCGGCTGTCAGGCCGGCCTTTCTTTCCTGGTGTCTGGGCTAAGCTGTGGCAAACCTCGCCAGGCACAAATCTCCCTGCTCTTGTCAGGCTCTCACCTTCTGTGCTGCCCGCCAGACCGCAATTTGGAGATCTCGTGGGAGAAATCCCATGAGTCCATCGTGGCGGTTCTCTTGCCGAAAGAGTAGAGTAGCGAAGAGCTGCAGGCAAGGGGAGGAGCTGATGAGGAGAGGGTGGCAGGAGCTGCCCATTGCAATGGTGGAGGGAGCGCCCGGAGCCACTCACCATGCAGAACACGTGGGCACAGAGCCCACCCTTGTGCAGTTTGTCACCGCACATGTCCGGGTCAGCCTCGGCACGGCGACACAGCATGCAGGCTGCAGGGGACAGAGCCAATGGCACCGGGCATGAGCAGCTCTGCGGGGCTCTGAGCCTGCAGCAGCATCGGCCCCAAGGCTGCTCTGTCCCTGCCTGGCTGATGGGCAGGGCTGGAGGCCTTGCAGAGCAGGGGCCATTGTGGGCACGGCTGTCCCAGGAGCTGCCCCCTGGCCCAGCTGGGCCCCACTTGGGCAGGAAGGAGGCTCCCAGCCCCGGCATGGCCGAGCAGCTCCTGCCTCCCCCTGCCTCTACTCTGATCCCCACGCTGCCTGCTGCTACAAGAGCCCCTGGGCCAGGCTATCACAGGGCTGCTTTGCCCTCACCTGGCTCCTTGGCTCCAGGGCCCTCCTGCTTGCTGTCAGACATGGCGGCTGTCTACGCTGAGTCTATCTCCTCGAGGGACGTGGTCACTTCGAGGTGCTGAACTGTCTATGGGAGAAAGAAGAGGGGGGGGAGTTTGCAGAACAGGCCCAGAGCCACGAGGCTGTACTCCCTGCTCAGGCCTGCGTGAGCCCTGCTCCTGTCCGCTTTCTCCTCCCGTCGTCGCGTTGAGGAACACCGCAGTGTCCTGGCTGTTCCTCCGCTGAATCTGGGAAGGGAGAGGCAGGTGAGGCTGCAGCACAGGCCCAGAGCCCCGAGGTGTGGGGCCCCTCTGGTCCCTGGGCAGCCACGTCCCCGCCCTAACTTCTCCTCCTGTTGTCAGGTCGCACTGACACTCAGCCTGAGCCCAGCATCCCCTTTTGTGGCCTTGGTGGCACAGGTCACAATGGCCACTCTGACATCAGAGCCGTGTACCCAAAATCGGGGCAGCCATGGCCTCAGGTCCCTGGCAACCACTTGTGGCGGCCCCCTCGGGCACCGAGCTTCTGAGATGGGTCCGAGCATTTGCTCAGGGTGGAAGCACGGCCGAGGCTCCTGCAGCAAGTGCAGGGTCAAATGCCAGGCCCTGGGGCAGCCATCCAGGAAGGCACTGTAGGCAGGGAGGTGCTGTTCAGGCACTGCCATGCCAGGAGGTGCTGTTCAGGCACTGCCATGCCAGGGCTCCGGCCCCGGCCAAGGGAAATCTCTGCTCCTGCCCCTGGCAGGGGGTGGCCCAGAGAGCCGGTGCGGAGTCAGCTGCACTGCAGGGATTCAAACCCTGCTCTAGGTGAACTGATGTTTTCCTCAAGACCTGTCTGCAGAAAACTAAGATGAACCTGATTTGATGCTGCTGCATTGGGCATTGGGTACAGGAGATAAACCTGGACACCACCACAGCTGCCTCCAGACCTCAGTTATCTGTCATCCTATGAACTAACAACTTTCACATTTCATATAAATGGAAAAATTAGTACTAGGCTCCTGAGAATCGTCATCTTTTATACTGACTCAGTGCAAAGACACAAATGC
>NW_026993157.1:0-18642 GCF_028769735.1 Zonotrichia leucophrys gambelii
GGGATGGCCAAGCAGACTGGAAAAGGCTGGGAGAGGAGGGTGCCCACCAGGAGCTGCCTCCCAAATAGCCCAGGGCCGCTTGCAGGATGCTGGGGAAAGACCAGACCTCTGTGTGTCACTCCTGGCAGAGGTTTGTCCCCCTGGCCCACAGTCTTGCTTCCTTTCTCTCCTGCCAGGGAGATGTGCTGCGTCTCCATGCCCTTGTGTTCCCGGATCGCTCGCTACCTGCTCCGGCTGCTCAGCACACAGGAGCCACGCTGGGAGCTGCCCGCCCTGGCGTTCCTTGCGGAGGTGAGCCTGACGGCCAGCGCTGCCTGGCTGAGCCGCCTCCCAGCTCTCTGCCCTCTCGTCGCCGCAGCTGCCTGGCACGGTGCCCGCGCCCTGTGCTGCTGCCTGGGCCCGGCCCCGTGCGGCTCCGGGCTCCTGCCAGCCGGCTCCCTGTCACTGCCCTGTGCCTTTCAGGTCCTCGAGTGCCTGCACTTGAGTGAACGTGGTGCTGACAGAGTGCTGCAAATTTTGTCAAGGCAGCTGCAGAGCGAGTGCAGGGAGGGGCGTCGCCTGGCGCTCAGGGCCCTTCTAAAGCTCATTGAGGAGCCCTCAATGGTGAGAAGGGGCAGCGGCTGAGGCTGAGCTGGGCAATGCGGTCGCTTGGGCTTGGCAGGGCTTTGAGTGCTGGGGCAGCTGCTCCCAGCTCTCCTGCCTCCCACTTCAGCTGCCCCAGTGCTTTGGGACAGGCCTTTGGCTGTCGGATCTCAAGATCTCAGTCCTGAGATCTGAGCCACCGAGACCCTGGGGGGGGCTCGGGACTCCTGGAATGTTGCCAGAAGTGTCTGGTAGCTGGACTTTAACCCTGCGCAGGAGACGACAAGGATGAGGGCTTCACCGGGTGAATGGTGAAGGGATTAGTTAATTAGAGGGTGAGACACAAGGTTTAGGATTTATGTACAGGGGGGTTTAGAGGAGTAAGATGGAGGAATTGGGGTGTGTCCTACCCTCCTCCTTCTTCCTCCTCTCCTCCATCTTCTTTGGCCACGGTGGCACCTTTCTATTGGTTATTACTAAGAGTACACCGAGTTATAACAATAGATGGTATTGGGGAAAAATGATAAATATTGTATACGTAGCAAAGGGTATAAAGATACGTGGCTGCCCGGAGGGCAGAGACAGTGTGCCCATGGCTGACTGCTGTGCGGAACTTTGTTCGGCTGAAAGAACATCTTTTAGATAAACAATTAATAAACATAAAACCAGAAAGAAGAACTGAAGCCTCTTCTCGTCCTTCAATACGCGGGCTGCCCCAAGGCCACCTCCGGGCCGCCTCCGGGCCTCCCAGGCCCCTCAAACAGCCGAGATAAACCGGACATTTGGCTTCCACTGGGTGAGCTCTGACCACCACAACCTTTCGGGGGGGCACCACCACCTTCAAAGCCCTGAAGAAAAAGAGAGAAGAAGAGAAAAAAAGCCAGCAGAGACTGCAAAAAAAACAGCAGTCACTGAGAATTCCACCTCTCAGTTTCTGCCGAAGGGAATTCGTAGCAGAACAGCCCGGACTGGAACCAGAAGGCGCCCTGGGTCCACTTCTCCTGATCTGCTGGACAGTGATCGAGACGTCCAGACTGCTCTGTGGGCGACAGATTCGGTAAGAAAGCCTGAAAAATAACAACATGGGAGGCACACTTTCCCAGGAACAACGGGAAATTTTGTCCGCCCTACAGGGTGTGACTGAAACGTATACAGAGGGAATTCCAAAGAAAGAATTAAAACAATTATTACTATGGGCAAGGCTAAATTACCCACTGGCAGAAACGTGCCTGCTATTTGAAGTGGGGTTTTGGCAGGAAATAAATAGACACTTATATTTCTTAGCTACTAAAAAAGATGAGACAGCGTTGAAGCTGCTGTCTCCTGCAAGAATAATGCTGGAAGGGATTTCTATGCAAATGAAATTCCAGGACCCCCTGACGCAGCAGACGTCCGGGGGGGAGGCGTCCCTGAAAGGGGCGGGGGGCAAAGCCCCGGGAAAGAAAAAATTAGCTCTGGCCTTAAAAGGCCGGGAAGAAAACGCTCTTGGAGAAATAGAGCAAGAAATATTATTAAAATACCCGGTCCCAAAACCCAGAAACCCTGGGAAACCCCCAAAACGTCCAAAAACCCCGGAGAGCATGGGGGAGTCGGAAACAGAAGGGGGAAGGGAGCAGGGGGAGAAAAAGGGATCGGGGGAGGCGCTTTCTCGCGATGCAGCGGCAACGGAGCAGGGAAGCCAGGCTGCGGCGGAGCAGGCGGGGAGCGCGGGTGAAGAAAAAACAGAGAAGGCGTGTTCAGATACGGCTTTGCTAAGCTCAGGGCCGGGGGGTGCAGCGGCCCCGGGGGCCGGCAAGGCAGCAGAAACGCGCACGGCGGGCAAAACTCGCAAAAAACCCGGGGGGGAGAAGCCACAAACCAAAGCCGGGGCGTCTGACCCATGCAGCGAAATTAGGGAAATTGCGCAATCCCAGAAAGGCTGCCGGGAGACGCAGGGGGCGCGCGGTTGTGACGCAAAAAAACCCGGGACGCAGATCGGAGCGAGTCGCGGCGGGCGCGGGTGCCGGCGGGGGCGGCCGCACACACTGACGAAAGGCCACACACACACAGCGTCGGAGGAGGAGGAGAGAGTCAGAGGCAGACCGAGGGGGAAAATTCAGAGGCGGAATAAAAAGGGAGAGGAAAAAATTACCTCGGGAGAGACAGAGAGCAGCTCGGAAAGCACGCATGCGCCGAGCGCGGGCGGGGGCGGGCCAGACCCCCGGTAACGTCTCAGGCGAGGAGGGGCCCTCTCCAGACTTGGTGCCTTTGGTAAAAACCCTCGGAGTCCCAAGCCTCTCCCCTCCTGGGGAGGCTTGTGTGTTTTCTAACCCTATTGTCAGTTGAATCAAAAACTAGGTAACCCCTGAGTGAGCTTGCAAACAGCAACAATCGCGGAACAAAGAGGCAGTTGTCAGCAGAGCTACAGCATCATTTCGTAACAAGTCTGCAACTATGCAGCGATTTTCCTCAACAAGATATAAGAAGAAACGAATACTCAGACAAAAGTCGGGACTCAGACTGCAAAGGACAACTCAGAAGAGAAACAAGAGGAACGAAAGACTCTGGGGGGTTTTTCTCTTTGGGGTCTTGAATATTTCTGTATAAGGACAAAAGACTCTGGGGGGTTTTCTCTTTGGGGTCTTGAATTGCAATAGGCAATGGAGTAAATTTACCTATTACAGGGAAAACTGACAAAGGATCATATGTTGATCAGCTGGTAGATTTCTTTGACATTTCTCCTATTTGGAGAAGAATTTTAAGGGTAGGATTTCTTTGACATTTCTCCCATTTGGAGAAGAATTTTAAGGGCAGATTTCTTTGACATTTCTCCCATTTGGAGAGGAATTTTAAGGGCAGATTTCTTTGACATTTCTCCTATTTGGAGAAGAATTTTAAGGGTAGGATTTTATGTTTTAATAGTTTAGGATTTTATATTGTAATAGCTTTTCTAGTCCTCATCCATGTCGTCCCAGATGCCATGAATCGGATTGTAAAAGAGGTTTTCTTGGGGCAAACAGAAGGGGGAGATGTCGGATCTCAAGATCTCAGTCCTGAGATCTGAGCCACCGAGACCCTGGGGGGGGCTCGGGACTCCTGGAATGTTGCCAGAAGTGTCTGGTAGCTGGACTTTAACCCTGCGCAGGAGACGACAAGGATGAGGGCTTCACCGGGGTGAATGGTGAAGGGATTAGTTAATTAGAGAGTGAGACACAAGGTTTAGGATTTATGTACAGGGGGGTTTAGAGGAGTAAGATGGAGGAATTGGGGTGTGTCCTACCCTCCTCCTTCTTCCTCCTCTCCTCCATCTTCTTTGGCCACGGTGGCACCTTTCTATTGGTTATTACTAAGAGTACACCGAGTTATAACAATAGATGGTATTGGGGAAAAATGATAAATATTGTATACGTAGCAAAGGGTATAAAGATACGTGGCTGCCCGGAGGGCAGAGACAGTGTGCCCATGGCTGACTGCTGTGCGGATCTTTGTTCGGCTGAAAGAACATCTTTTAGATAAACAATTAATAAACATAAAACCAGAAAGAAGAACTGAAGCCTCTTCTCGTCCTTCAATACGCGGGCTGCCCCAAGGCCACCTCCGGGCCGCCTCCGGGCCTCCCAGGCCCCTCAAACAGCCGAGATCAACCGGACATTTGGCCTCTGGGCCCTGCGGCAGCAGGACGGCGTTTCACAAACTTGTGTTCTGCACAGACCAAAAAAATGTGGAGCCTGACTGAAAGTCTTGTGGACTTCCTGTGGGATGCAGATGGAGAGATAGTTTTCGTGACAGTCATGCTACTCAGCTTTATCATCCTGGACAATGACATGCTGATGCCCGGCCCCATCACACTGCAGCTGCTTGAGGCGCTCCTGCCACTCTTTGACCACGTAAGGCTCACTGCTCCCAGCCACCGCCACTGGGTGCTGTCCGGACACTTTGTGCCCCGTGAATTTGCAGGCCTGTGCCAGGCTGAGCCCCGTGCAGCCCATGCTGAGGTCTTTTTTTTCTTCCTTCCATACAGAACAATTGGCAGGTTCAGCTCATCTCCATACTGCTCTTCCGAACGTTGGTGACTCTTCCACAGGAAAAGGAAAACAAGGCCCTGAAGACACCCCTGCGCCAGAGCCTGCTGCCCCTCGTCCTCCACTGCCATGATGAGAAGCGGCTTGTGGCACAGGTGAGGACTCGTGGGCTGCTGCTGTCCCCCTGGCAGGGGGCTCGGCTGCCTCCTGCCCTGGCACCTGCTGGGCTGCAGCCTCCTCCAGGCCTTGGCACAGGGACGCACCCGGGTGCTGCGCCCTGGGCTGTGGGGCCATCTCTGTGTCTGCTGCTCTCCAGGCTTCTCAGGAAACCCTGCTTTGTGTGGCTGAGTTCCTGAAGAGGCCAGATCTTGAAAGACTGGTGAAGAACCAGAATCTGTGGAAGTTCAGCAAGTGCCTGGTAAGGACAGCCTGCAAGCCCCAGCCTCAGCCCGGAGAAGCTCCCTGAGCGCGGCGCTCAGTGTGCGGGGCGGGCAGCTGTGGCCCTGCCCGCTGCTGCAGCCAGAGGCCGCGCGGGCTCTGCTCCCGCACGCCGGGGGAGCCCCGGCCCGGCGGGGCTGCGGGGCGGGGCGGCACGGCGGCTCCCCGGGCAGCAGCCGGCCCTCTGCCAACTCCCCTCGGGAGCCCGGCGCCGGCGGCTGCCGGCCGCGCCTCAGGGCTGTGCGGGCAGGGGAGGCCGGGGCTGAGCCCGCGCCAACCCTTCCCTCCCCTGCCGCTCTCTCTGCAGCTGGCAGAGGACAGGAGCCGAGCGGCCGAGCACCTGCGCCGGGCCCTGCCCTACGTGCAGAGCCCACAGGAGCCCCTGCGAGCGGCGGCCATCAGGTTCATGGGTGAGCCACGAGCCCGCGCTCCCTCCCCGGCCCGCCGCAGCTCGGCCCCGGCCCCGCCTGCTGCCCCGGCAGCGCCAGCCGGGCCCGGCGCCGTGGAGCCCCGCCTGGCCCGGGCCCCGCCTGCTGCCGCCCTCTGGCAGCCGTGCCTGGGGCGGCAGCGTGCGGCAAGGGCCGGGCTGAGCCCTGCCGGGCCAGCAGCCCGTGTGGCCACAGCGCCGGCAGCGCCGCTGGCAGGGAGCTGTGCCGCCGGCGCCGTGACAGGCTCTGTGTTCACAGGCATGGCCGCGCAGCACCTGAGGGGGAAGAAGGAAGAGCTCCGGCTCATTTGCAACGGTGAGTGAGGCAGCAGCGGGCTGGCAGCGGGGGCTGCCGGGGCAGCTGCAAGCCTTGCCCCGGCTGCGGAGGCCTTTGCTCCCTGTGCGGACCAGGGGCAGCGTGGGCAGAGCACACAGAGATTTCAGGGCCACCTGGGCGATTCGTGGCCAGCAGCTTCGGGCTGTTCCCGTTGGTCCCTGCTCCCTCCTGGCCATGGCTAGAGCTGCCTGGGATGGCCCTGGCCGGGAGCTCTCCTCGGCTCCCCGCAGATCCAGGATCTGACCATGGCTCTGTTCCTTTCTCTTTCAGCCCTTGAACACCTGACAGAGGACACCAGCAGTGCCGTGTCAGACCTGGCACGTAAAACATTGTATGTCCTCCAGGCCCTGCAGAGGGAGCGATATTCCGTCTTCCAGAGGGTTCAAGAACATCTCCGCTGGGCATGGAGGACACGGCCTCGTCTGTTGGGGCTCGGCTGGCTGCGCTGCTGGAGCTCTGCAGAGAGCTGATGTCTCTTTCTGCTGAGGCCACCAGCGGGAATTTTCCATTTCTTTGAGATTGTTCTTTTCTTTTTTTTTTTTTTTTTCATTAGTATATGAATATAGAGTGTGTTATAATACACAGACTCCCAGGAGCTTTCTTTTGCTGCGCGGGGTCTGCACGGCATAGGGGAAGAGGGGGAAAAGGGTACCCTGGCTCAGCAACCTGCCCAGGTGTGCAGTGTTGCAGGGGAAATGGCCAGAAGCCCCTTGGCCTGTGGTGGTTCTGCAGAAGCCCTTGTGCTGGTGACAGAGCGGCTGGGCAGGGGCCGGAGCTGCGGGGACCCCTGTGAGAGCGGTGCCCAAAGATGGTCACAAGCCCTGTGCCAGGCAGGAAGCGCCATCCGTGTCCTCCTGCCCGTGTGCTGCTGGCTGCCTTGCTGAGGGCTCCCAGGTGCCCCTGGACGGGGCGGCTGTGGGGCTGCGGCGCTGCTGCCGGGCAGCTTGGCCGGGCTGGGGCAGAGCCTGAGGGGCTGGGGCGCTGGCAAGCCCTGAGCAATGGGCTGTCAGAGGCCACAAGCCGCCCCCCGGCAGCTGCCCGCCTCGTTTCTGCCAGAGCTGACTTGCCAGAGGGACCCTGGGCACTGTGGAACTAACAGCATCGGTGTTGTTGGAAACCCAAATGCAGGGAAATCTCAGACCTTTGGTCTTGTCAGCAAAGCTTAGAATTAAACACAGGATTTGATCGGAGACCTTGGAAAGGGCTTGCAAAGCTAGGTGCTGGAAGCGAGAATGTGAATTTCTAGTTTATTATAGCAGAGACACGGGGAGGAATGTTGAAGTGGAGGAAAGTTTAGAGCTTTAGTGCTGAAGATCTAGAAAAAATAGAAGTAGTTACAATGGTAAACAAGAAGCTTAGGATGCAGTGCTGTGAGTTTCTGTGTCATAACATGATTGGCCAAGGAAGCTCACACTGTAGCATGAGTCCCTAAGACGAAATATTGAAGGATTGGCTGCAAAACATAAATATTCTTGTTGGCAGTGTCTTCTTGGCCAAGAAATCCTTCAAAGCTCTTGTAACTACAAGTCTTGCGGGCCTCATGAGCCATGCAGTCCAGATGTGAGCCAAACTCACCCTTCCTGTCTATGTAGAAGAGAAGAAAAAGCAATGGCATCATCTAAAAAACTCGGAGGTCTGCTCTCTAGCTCATTCCAAACTCCCTGAAATCCCCCAAAGTGGGATTTAGCTACCAAGAGATGACAAGGACTCTTAGTGCTGGCTCTTTGACTCCACAGCAGCTGCTTTAGAATCTTTCACATAAGCCTGTGTAGTCATATGCCAGAAATGTATCATTTGAAGAAACTTTCCCAAGTGACTTGCATGGGGGTTTGTTTGAAGGGTATTTGAGGGGAAAGGCTCCCAGCAGAGGTCTGGGCTTCGGCCTAGCTGTGTCCCCTGCTGATTGTGAAGTGTGCCATCAGCTGCAGGGCTTTCTGGGCTAAAAATATCATCAAGTCACTTGGACTTGCTCTTTTAGGCCTCTAAGAGCTGGACCCAATTTCGGGGCACATTTGGAGACCTCATCTGTGGGTGGACGGACCACCTAGGATTTTCCCAATTGCTGGGAATGGTTCTGCAGGTCCTTGGTGTAAAGCGGGGCTCCCCAGCAACTGCACATCTGCAAGATGATAAACAATTGTCTTGGTTGTCTTGGTTTGAAGAGAGACGTGTCTGCTAATGAAGGCAGAAGGCTGCTCTGAAATGGAAAATGTAAATCCCCTCCCTTCAAATGCTTCTCATTTAGAAATTCAAATGCTCTCAGGGAAAGATATGGGGATAGGACTGAGCCCGCAGAGCCGGGCAGCGTTTGCTGATGCTCGGAGCCCTTCCTAAAGATCCTGTCGGGCTGCCTTAGACACCTGGGGCCAGGCATTCCTTCCAAGCTGGGCCACTTTGGCTGGGCTGGGGGCAGTCCCAGGGCAGAAGGCAGTGTGTGCAAGGGCCCTGGGTGGCACGCCGCAGCAGGGTCTCTGTGCCATGGAACGGAACCCGGTGACCAAGGGCCCTTTGTGACACGTGGGAAATAGAAGCTTGCCCGGCTGCTGGGAACGCACAACGGGGCACAACGGGACAGAGCGGTGCCGTGAGGAGCCCCCGCACAGCGCACTCGTTCCTGTCTGACCCGGAGCCTTTCCAAGGCGTTCTTCCCGCAGCTGAGCTCGAGGCCTAGACCACAAGACTTGGTGACCTGTGGCCTTGCAAGGCTTCCCCTCTGCAGGTGTCCTCACAAATCCAGTCATTGTCATGGAGCAGAGACCCCTGAAAGCGCCCAAGGTGGCCTGGGGGAAAGAGGAGGAAGAAGGCCCTGGAGCTGCCCCAGCACATGAAACCAAAGCGGTGGTGCCGTTTGAGCTGCCGCAGGAGGGTGAGTGGCAGAGCTGGGCCACAGGGCCGGTGCCCGCAGCCAACTTGGCGCCATTCCATCCCATCCCATCCCATCCCATTTTATCCCATCCCACCCAATCCCATCCCATTCCCACGGACAGGACGGAAGAGGGGCCGGGCAGACACCCCACGGGGACCGTGCTCCATCCCCTGGGCCATCCCGGGGCTGTCCCTGCCTGGGCAGCGCAGGGCTGGGCTGTGTTCTCCGGCCTCTCCCGCAGCCCCTCAGCTCTGGCTGCGCTCGCTCTTTGCCAGGTGCAGCCCTGCAGCGCACGCAGGAGCAGGACCCCGCCCGTGGCCTCTTCCGCAGCACAGCCCAGGTACCTGCAGCCATCCCCACCTGGGTTGGGCCTGCTGGCACCGCGCTTGGAGCATTCCCTGCAACATCCCTGGCTTCTTGCCCTTCTCCTACAGCTGGTTTGCAAATTCATCAAGAAAATTCGGGCGGAAGAGACCAGCACCATGGGCACTGGGCTCAGAGCATATTCACACATCTTCAAAACCAAGACCAGTGCTGCCCTGCTGGATATGCTCGTAGAGGAGGGCTTTTCCAATCCTAAGCAAGTAAGCAGCCTGTGGCCAGGCTTTGATCCTCCCAGGAATTGCTTGGTCTCCCAAGCCACGCCTGCTGGTCACTGTAACTCTTTGAGGCCATGGCAGTGTGGTGGGAAGGGAAGCACTTCTGTGGGGAAGCTGGGGACATTCCTCCCTCCGGCAGCTTTCCAAGTCTCCCCGTGCCTTCTCCAGGTTCCTGCCCTGGTCAGGTACATCCACCAGTGGCTCCTGGCCAATCAGTTTGCTGAGCACAGGCTGAACAGGACCCTGCTGGATCTCAGCGAAGCACAGCCCGCTGACGTAGTCATGACGCTCCTGCGTGTGGCCCCGTCCTGTGACAGGTATGGGGCCAACCTGCCCACAGGGCTCAGGGCTCGCCAGCCCATCAGCCTGTAGAGCCTGGCCCAGGTGTGTGACCAACAGAGAGTTCCAGGGCCCTCTGGCTGCTCCCTTGGCCAGCCCCGGCACGTCAGCCCCCGAGCCTGCTGCGGTGCTCCCTCGCTGCCCCTCAGGGGCCTGTCCCCAGCGACCTGGGCTGCCTGTGTGCTGCTGGCGAGTGGCAATGGGCACAGGCAGGGCTGGCAGCCAGCTCAGGTCCCCACTGCTGCCCAGGCCACGGTGCTGTGTCTGAGACGCTCCTGAGACAGAGCTCTAACCCGACAGAGCTGCTTTGACCATGTGGAAGAGCATCATGTGCTCGCCCAGGACTGCAGAGCCAGCGCTGCTGATACTCCTGGATGTGCTGGGGAGCTGGCCAGAGCACAGCATGTGCACCTCGGATGGGGACAAAACGGGTGTCTTTGTCCTGGCTGTGAGTTTCTGTAACTGGCCTTTGCTGTCCCCAAGGCTGCCTCTCCAGCAGCTCTCCATCCTCCTTCCCCCACTGCATCTCCCTGCCTCAGGCGCTGGGTTGAAACCCGGCCCAGGGGCAGCTTCAGCCCCACCAGGCCCCGTGCTCCCCCTGCGTCTCTCTGAGCCTCTCCCTCCCCTGCTTGGGCCCTGCCACACGGACACCTCGGCACTGAGCCCTGTCTCGGGGGGCTTTGTCCTTTGCAGGCAACTGTGGTGATCTGGAAGATCCTCCAGATGCCCTGCGTCCCACATATGGTGACGGTGTATTTGCCCCGCCTCTTTCTGCATCTGCTCTCCCAAGTGCTCTTCAGCACTCTGGATACGCCAGAGGAGGTCAATGCATTCTGGAAGGGATGCCAGGAGGAATACGGCCTTGCCACCAGCCCCAACAGGTGCTCCATCCCACTCCTCCTTTCCCTGCTACGTCCCCGGGCAGGAGCCAGTGTTCACAGCGTGACCTGGGCTTTGCTGTGCACGCAGGTTTGCAGTGCAGACCCTGAAGTCCCTGCTCTGCCGAATGCAGCACGAGGATGTGGTGGTGGCAATGGAACGCAGGTGTGGCTGGGACACGCTGCTGTGTGCTGACACCCACCACTGTGCCGTGGGTCTGCTGGCCAGGTGAGACCCCCTTCTCCCCACTACCTCTGACAGTTGTGCTCTGTGCCTAGGGAGCTCCACACAGTCCCCGAGGTCGTGGCCCAGAAGGCCTTGTCACTGAGGGATGGCCAAGCAGACTGGAAAAGGCTGGGAGAGGAGGGTGCCCACCAGGAGCTGCCTCCCAAATAGCCCAGGGCCGCTTGCAGGATGCTGGGGAAAGACCAGACCTCTGTGTGTCACTCCTGGCAGAGGTTTGTCCCCCTGGCCCACAGTCTTGCTTCCTTTCTCTCCTGCCAGGGAGATGTGCTGCGTCTCCATGCCCTTGTGTTCCCGGATCGCTCGCTACCTGCTCCGGCTGCTCAGCACACAGGAGCCACGCTGGGAGCTGCCCGCCCTGGCGTTCCTTGCGGAGGTGAGCCTGACGGCCAGCGCTGCCTGGCTGAGCCGCTTCCCAGCTCTCTGCCCTCTCGTCGCCGCAGCTGCCTGGCACGGTGCCCGCGCCCTGTGCTGCTGCCTGGGCCCGGCCCCGTGCGGCTCCGGGCTCCTGCCAGCCGGCTCCCTGTCACTGCCCTGTGCCTTTCAGGTCCTCGAGTGCCTGCACTTGAGTGAACGTGGTGCTGACAGAGTCCTGCAAATTTTGTCAAGGCAGCTGCAGAGCGAGTGCAGGGAGGGGCGTCGCCTGGCGCTCAGGGCCCTTCTAAAGCTCATTGAGGAGCCCTCAATGGTGAGAAGGGGCAGCGGCTGAGGCTGAGCTGGGCAATGCGGTCGCTTGGGCTTGGCAGGGCTTTGAGTGCTGGGGCAGCTGCTCCCAGCTCTCCTGCCTCCCACTTCAGCTGCCCCAGTGCTTTGGGACAGGCCTTTGGCTGTCGGATCTCAAGATCTCAGTCCTGAGATCTGAGCCACCGAGACCCTGGGGGGGGGCTCGGGACTCCTGGAATGTTGCCAGAAGTGTCTGGTAGCTGGACTTTAACCCTGCACAGGAGACGACAGGGATGAGGGCTTCACCGGGTGAATGGTGAAGGGATTAGTTAATTAGAGAGTGAGACACAAGGTTTAGGATTTATGTACAGGGGGGTTTAGAGGAGTAAGATGGAGGAATTGGGGTGTGTCCTGTCCTTCTCCTTCTTCCTCCTCTCCTCCATCTTCTTTGGCCACGGTGGCACCTTTCTATTGGTTATTACTAAGAGTACACCGAGTTATAACAATAGATGGTATTGGGGAAAAATGATAAATATTGTATACGTAGCAAAGGGTATAAAGATAGGTGCCTGCCCCGGAGGGAGAGACAGTGTGCCCATGGCTGACTGCTGAGCAGATCTCTGGTGGCTGAAAGAACATCTTTTAGATAAACAATTAATAAACATAAAAACCGAAAGAAGAACTGAAGCCTCTTCTCGTCCTTCGACACGCGGGCTGCCCCAAGGCCACCCAGGGCCTTTCCAGGCCCCTCAAACAGCCGAGATAAACCGGACAGCCATCCATCTTGACCATGTGCCCATGGCCAAAATTGGTATTCCACCTCCGAAAGTGCATACATCCAAGGACTGCTCCCAAGTGAAAGCTGCCAGGACAGCCAGGTCTGTCCTCTTGGAGAGGTCTTGGCCTCTTGGGGGCTGCATCTCACCTGCTTTCCAAACACTAGGCTCAGTGCTTTCCTTCCAATGGAAAATAACTGTCCTTCTTCTCAAGGTGTCCATGGTCAAAATTGAGATTTCTCCTCCCAAATTCAATACATCCAAGAATTCCTCCAAGACAAAAGTTGCCGGGACAATCAGATCTGGCTGGCTTCACCTCCCACGAGCCACCTCTCCCCTCATCTGCCTTTGAAACACTTGGGCTCGCTGCTTTCCTTCCTTTGGAGAAGAACCGTCCTTCTTATCTACACAGAAATGGCCAAAATTGGGGCTCCACCTCCCAAAATTCCCTATATCCAAGGCTTGCTTTCAGGCAAAAGTTACCAGGATGGAAAGTCTGGCTAGCTTAGGCCTCTGATGGCCGCCTTTTATCTGCCTTTCAAACACCAGTGTTCCGTGCTTTCCTTCCTATGGAGAAGAACCGTCCTTCTCCTCTGGGTGTTCATGTCTGAAATTGGGATTCCACCTCTAAAGTTCTTTATATCTAAGGGGTGCTCCCAGACAAAATCTGCCAGTACCATCAAGTCTGGCTGGCTTTGGCCTCTGGTAGCTGCCCCTGCAATACTGGAGCTGGGTTCTTTCCTTCCCATGGAGATCACTGGGACACTTTGGGGCCTCATGGAACCAAGGGGATCATTGTGGCACCCTGGAGATCACTGGGACACTCTGGGGCCTCATGGAACCAAGGGGATCATTGTGGCACCACTGGAGCCCATGGAACCAAGGGGATCATTGTGGCACCACTGGAGCCCATGGAACCAAGGGGCCATGGTGACCCTTCAGGGCTTCATGGAACCCAGAGACCATTATGACTCTGTGGGGCCTGATGGAACCATGGAGACCATTGTGACCCTTCAGGGCCTCCTGTCACCAAGGGGGCATTGGGACACCTCAGGGTCTCATGGAAGCAAGGGACCATTGGGACACTGTGGGGCCCCATGGAACCGAGGGAACATGGAACAGCTCTGGCTGGCTTGGCCTCCCAGGGGCCACCTGACAGGTCTGGCTGATGTGGGGATGTCATGGGCGGCCTCTCATCAGCTGGGAGTACTGGGGCTCTGTGCTTTCCTTGCTATGGAAAAGAATCGTCTGACTTTTCAGATACCCATTGCCAAAATAGGTACTTTTGCAAAAAATTTTCCTCTATGCAAGGGTATCTCTCAGTAAAAACTGCTTACTCTGGCTGGCCTTGGCCTCTGGTGGTCACCTCTTATCTGCCCCTGAAACACTGGGGCTCTCTTCTTTCATTTGTATGGAAAAGAACTGGCATTCTTGTCCAGGGACCATGGCCAAAATTAGAATTTGGCCTCCCAAGTTCTGTATATCCAAGGATTGCTCCTAGACAAAAAAACCAGGACAAACAGATCAGGCTGGCTCTGTCCTCTGGTGATTTTCTTAGACTATGAGCTGAATGTTTTTATTTGGAAACACCTTGGAGAGGGCAGAGAGATCATTTAATAAGGGATTTTGAGGTCTTGGGCATATGACCACTACATATGGACAAAGGAGCTCTGTGCTCTGTGCTGTTGTGGTGGTTTTGCATCATGGAAGTGATGTCCTAAGAGAAGCTGCAAGCAGCTTCCTCTGTGTCTTGCAAAAAAATCAATCAGTAATTAGCTTTGAGAATTGACCATCTGTTCAACCACTAAGGAAACTGTGCAAGCCTCTGTGAAGACACATGTTAAAGATGAGAAAGCCTGGGAGGGTCTCTTTCCCTTCTGGCTGGCAAAGAGGTAACAAGGCTGACCTGGCCCCCATCTCAGCCAGGCCGGGCTGGGCGGCTCCTGCCGTGGGGCTGGGCCCTTTCCCAGGGACCCCGCCAGGCCCTATTGGCTGCCAGGCAGGGCAGGGGAGGCCGCGGGGCCGAGGCCAGGCCGGGCCATGGCTACAGTTGTGACCATCTGGGCACTGATGAGCCCTGCCCTGGCATCAGCCCGACCCCAGCCAGGATCCACCGGGCCCCAGGAGCAGCCCCAGGCCGGGCCGGCTCAGCCAAGATTCTGCCACCATTGGGGTTCAGCCGCAAGCCCTGGGCAGGGGGAGGAGATGCCATCAGCCCCTGGCCATGCTGCTGCTGTGTTCTGGCCTGGCTGCTGAGATCCTGGCCCTGTCCCAGCGCAGCTGCTGCAGAAACCTCCATCGTAAAACAGCTCCAGCAGTAAGCACTGAGCCTGGCTGGGGTCACGGAACCATCTGCAGGCCCCGGGTGAGATATGAACTCTTTCAGTGCTTCCATCCTCCCTCGAGTGAGAGAAAAGGACAAAGTTCAGGCACACAGAGGAGCAACATGAACACACCAAGGTCAGTGAAGAGGAAGTTGAGTCCCAGATGGGAGGGATGAGGAGATGCCTTGATCTTGGGGCTGAAATCCTCTTGTAAAGCTATGGAGAAGGATGTAATTGATACATCAGACTCTCTTTTTCCCTATAATGCATTGAAAAGTACGGGGAGATGACTTGTTCAGAATTGCCTCTGTGGCAGCAGCTCTCTGGCTACAGAGAGAAACAACTTTCCCAGGCATCATGGTGGGAAAGTCTGTAAGAAGATCAGAGAGAAGAATGAGAAAAAATTCTTATCTTCACTAGCTGAACCTAGTATTGTAAACATGTGGAATGTGTTATGGAGATTTACCAATGGGTGGTTTCTTAAATAGCCAATGGTGATGGTATTTGGATTGGAGGACCAATTAGGACCACCTGTAGCAAACTAGACTATAAAAGTATGGGTTTCTTAATAAAGATTATTGTCAGCCTTCTGTGAATCATGGAGTCAAAGTCTATTAATACCTGGCCATGGGCCCTTGACGTGAAAGGCCTCCATGCTAATGTAAGCAAATGCTGAAGTAGCTGTGATCCCATGAGAAGTTTGAACAAGGAAAGAGAGTAGAGTCATGAGACCCTGTGCCCTCAGGGACAGAAGAAGATCTCTGTTCCCAGAGATGAAGATGATTTCAGAAATAATGAAGAGAACCTTGCTCTTAAACAGTTCATCTTTAAACAAACACCCCATAAGTTGACATGGCCCATAAACACAGCTGGGGGAAAAGATGTGGAAAAAATGGGAGGGACTTCACAATTGCAGATTTTTCTGGATGGCTGATATTCATGGAAATTGAGAGCCATGAGAGAACAGTTTTCTTATGGAGAAGTGTCCATAGCATGAAAGAGAGACTCCTCTCCCTAAAGGAAATGAAGAAAACTATTCTAGATGTGGTAAACTGACTGGAAATTTCAGGTTTTGTCTCCTTATATTGTCAATAAGAAAGAAAAGGTTGTAGGGAGAGGAGAAGTGTTCTTAAAGTTTTCTGATTCTGATTCCTATTGTTCTTTTAATTGCTAGTATTAACATTGCTTTACCCCCTTTAAATACACTTTCTTTTAGTTACTATTATGAATTTTTCTTCATACCCTTTAAAAGATTTGAGCCTACTTTGCTTCTTCCAAATCCTACCTCACAGCAGATACTGGGTAAGTATATTCTAGTGAGTGCACCGGTAATTAGCCAACACTGAACCCACCACACTAATTAAAACATTTGCAAAGAAATTAAAAAAAAAATACTACAAAAAACTTCCTGATTAATTGCTCCAGACAAGAGGGAAATCAAGGCAGAGCCATGCTTTGTCAGGACTTGCTTGATCCTAATGGGCCCTGTAGTGCATTTGGAGCTGAGCCCTGGAACCTCAGGGCCTGAGAGGAGATGGTACAAACCATTCCAGGAGTCAAAGTCAGAAGAAAACCCCAAAGTGTCTCAAGGCATGAATGGGTCCCACTGAGGTCCATCCCCTACACAGGCTCCACATGGACTATTAGGAGGAGAGAATTATAGGCCAGGATGGCACAAAAACCTCTTGGACACTCAGTGTGGAAAGGAAAATCCAAAGTACCTTAAAAACCTTGAGTATCTCAAAGCATTAATGAGCCCCACTGAGTGTCAGTACACAGCTCTCAAGGGACGCGTTAAAGCAGATAATTGGGGCCATGATTGTACAAAGTTCTAACAGAGTCTGTATCAAAATGGAATACCAAGTACCTTAAAATAACTGAAGTACCCTGAAGCATAAATGGCCCACTAAGTGTCATGACAGATAAAGGCTCTCAAGGGACACATTAAAGGAGATATTGGAGGCTGGAACTGAACAATCTTTTTCATAGAGTCTGTATCAAAAGGTAAACACCAAGTAGTTTAAAAAACTGAAGTACCCTAAAGTATTAATGAGCCCGAGTGAGTGTTGTTACTGACAAAACCTCTCCAGGAACTAATTACAGCAGATAATTGGAGGCCATGATTATTGCACAAACCTCTCAGAGACTCCAAGGCAAAAGCCAAACCCAAAGTCCTTTGAAAAACCTGCAGTCCCTGGGAGCGTTAAGGAGCCCCAGGGCCATTCCTGACCAAGGCTCCCCAGGGACTCCTTCCAGCAGATCCTCGAGGCCACTGGGATGTGGGCTAGGGGGGGATGCTGAGGGCAGGACAAGGGGCTGACAGTGCCCAGCCTGGCGGGGACTGTGCCAGGAGGCCCCAGTGCTTCAGGACACGGTGTCTCCTCCCAGCCCTTGGTGGCACAGACCCTGCTGTGGCCCAGGGCACCAAGACTTGGCTTCTCTTTATCCCCACCTGTCATTACTGCCTCCAGTTCTCTGCTCTGCCTGGGGCATGGGGACACTTTCTCAGTTGTGTCCCTCAGTGGGACCCATTAAAAGTCCAAGAAACATTGGAGTTGGATTCTGACTTGGAGTTCTGGAGAGGTTTCTTCAGCTCCCTCTCAGGGACTGATGTTCAGGGCCTGAGCACAAAGCCCCAGAGGCTCATTAAAGTCCTTGTGCTGTGTCTGTGCTGCTGAGCTGGGCTGGGCTCCTGGCACAGAGGCAGCTCCTGGTAACCAAGAAGAGCTTCAAAAGCACATTTCTCCTGAGGAGCAGCTGCTATACCAGCCCAGCAGGGCTGGGGCACTGCCTGCAGCCACCCCGGGCACAGCACAGAGGCACAGAGAGCTTCAATCAGTCAGGGCTGGGAAGGTGCTGGGAAGTGCCTGGGGCAGAATCCCTGCCAGCCCTTGGCACAGGAACCTCTGGCTGCAGGACAATGCAGCTGCAGCTCCTGGAGCCATCTCCTAAAGCTGGAACATCCCAATGCCTACAGACCCTGTGAGTACATTCTCTGATTGTCTCTTGTGCAGAGCAGCCAGGGGTGCCCAGGGCTGTTGTGCAGAGCAGGGTCCTGCAGCCCAGGGTGCTGTGCTGGGGCAGGGACTCTGCTGCCTGCCAGGGACAGCTCTCACCCAGCCCTGGCAGCTGCTCCCAGCACTGGGGGACAAGATCTGGGAGGGAGCAGAGAGCTGGAAAGGCTTGGAATTGTTCTCCTTGTGTGGTGGGGATACTGCGTTCTTCAGGGCTGCTTCTAGGGTGACATTAAAGTGTAGAACATTTCCAAGTAGATTATACCGGGAGCATAGTGAGACAGGGGCAGCATAAAAACAGACTATTCTGCTTTTTTAATCTACTGCTTTGGGTTGCCTAGATTGGACTTTGCCTATGGATATTCATCTCTCAGTAAACGCTGAGAAAAAAAAAATTTCTCTCAGATCTCAATAAACCAGGAAGTGGGAGAAATCAGCGCTGGGCCCCTTGGAGGCAGCATCAGTGTCACTTTTCCAGCCACCTCAGGGTTGCTCTGGTGTTTCCATCAGAGTCTGCAGAGCCAGAGTTGCGCCAAGGCAGTGCCAGATCTTGAAGGGTTCTGCAGGGTAGAGCTGAGCCCCCAGGGCTGGGCTGGCCTCTGGCAGCACTGGAACAGCCCAGCCCTGGGCACAGGGATGCAGCTGCTGACAGGGACAGCTCCCGGCAGCAGAGCACTGGGCAGGCAGTGGAGGGAAAGTGCCCCCAAGCTCTGGTGGGATATTTAAAGTCCTCTCCAAGCCCAACTATTCCATGATTACTTTTGTTACAGATCCCCATGCCAAGGCATTGCAAATGTCCAACAGCAGCTCTATCAGCCACTTCCTCCTGCTGGCATTGGCAGACACGCGGCAGCTGCAGCTCCTGCACTTCTGCCTCTTGCTGGGCATCTCCCTGGCTGCCCTCCTGGGCAACGGCCTCATCATCAGCGCCGTAGCCTGCAGCCACCACCTGCACACGCCCATGTTCTTCTTCCTGCTCAACCTGGCCCTCACTGACCTGGGCTCCATCTGCACCACTGTCCCCAAAGCCATGCACAATTCCCTCTGGGACACCCGGAACATCTCCTTCTCAGGATGTGCTGCTCAAGTCTTTTTTTTTGTTTTCTGTGCTCTAACAGAGTACTATCTTCTGACCATCATGTGCTATGACCGCT
>NW_026993158.1:0-18635 GCF_028769735.1 Zonotrichia leucophrys gambelii
GGCCGTAGATTGTGTTTGGGGGCCTGTGGCTGGGAGTGGCCGGCTGGCTCCTGAAAATCCACGATACGCATGATGGTTCCCAGATGAAAGGTGGCACCAGTGCCAAGTCGGACTGCTTTGATAGTACAAAGTGGCTCCCGCCATCTACCATCCAGAAGAGGGGCATCTCAGTTTTTTTTCCAGGGGAAAGTACCGTGGTTTGTGTTTGGGGGCCTGTGGCTGGGAGTGGCCGGCTGGCTCCTGAAAATCCACGATACGCAGGATGGTTCCCAGATGAAAGGTGGCACCAGTGCCGAGCCAGGCTGGTTTGATAGAGGGAAGTGGCTCCTGCAATCTGCCAGCATGAAGCGGGACAGGTGAGTTTTGTTTGTCAGGGAAAAGGGCCGTGGTTTGTGTTCGGGGGCCTGTGGCTGGGAGTGGCCGGCTGGCTCCTGAAAATCCACGATATGCAGGATGGTTCCCAGATGAAAGGTGGCCCCAGTGCCGAGTCGGGCTGGTTTGATAGAAGGAAGTGGCTCCTGCAATCTGCCAGCCAGAAGATGGGCAGGTCAGTTTTACTTCCAGGGAAGAGGGCCGTAGTATTTGTTTGGGGACCTGTGGCTGGGAGTGGCCGGCTGGCTCCTGAAAATCCACAATACGCAGGATGGTTCCCAGATGAAAGGTGGCACCAGTGTCGAGTCGGGCTGGTTTGATAAAGGGAAGTGGCTCCTGCAATCTGCCAGCCAGAAGCGGGGTGGGTGAGTTTTGTTTGCCAGGGAAAAGGGCCGTGGTTTGTGTTCGGGGGCCTGTGGCTGGGAGTGGCCGGCTGGCTCCTGAAAATCCACGATACGCAGGATGGTTCCCAGATGAAACGTGGCACCAGTGTCGAGTCGGGCTGGTTTGATATGGGGAAGTGGCTCCTGCAATCTGCCAGCCAAAAGCGGGGCGGGTGAGTTTTGTTTGCCAGGGAAAAGGGCCGTGGTTTGTGTTCGGGGGCCTGTGGCTGGGAGTGGCCGGCTGGCTCCTGAAAATCCACGATACGCAGGATGGTTCCCAGATGAAAGGTGGCACCAGTGCCAAGTCGGGCTGGTTTGATAGAGGCAAGTGGCTCCTGCAATCTGCCAGCCAGATGACGGGCAGGTCAGTTTTACGTCCAGGGAAAAGGACCGTAGTTTGTGTTTGGGGACCTGTGGCTGGGAGTGGCCGGCTGGCTACTGAAAATCCACGATACGCAGGACGGTTCCCAGACCCAAGGTGGCACCAGTGCTGAGTCGGGCTGGTTTGATAGAGGCAAGTGGCTCCTGCAATCTGCCAGCCAGATGATGGGCAGATCAGTTTTACTTCCAGGGAAAAAGGCCGTAGTTTTGTTTGGGGACCTGTGGCTGGGAGTGGCCGGCTGGCTCCTGAAAATCCACGATACGTAGGATGGTTCCCAGATGAAATGTGGCACCAGTGTCTCGTCTGGCTGGTTTGATAGAGGCAAGTGTCTCCTGCAATCTGCCATCCAGATGACGGGCACGTCAGTTTTACTTCCAGGGAAAAGGGCCGTAGTATTTGTTTGGGGGCCTGTGGCTGGGAGTGGCCGGCTGGCTCCTGAAAATCCACGATACGCAGGATGGTTCCCAGATGAAAGGTGGCACCAGTGCCGAGTCGGTCTGGTTTGATAGAGGGAAGTGGCTCCTGCAATCAGCCAGCCAGAAGCGGGGCGGGTGAGTTTTGTTTGCCAGGGAAAAGGGCCGTGGTTTGTGTTCGGGGGCCTGTGGCTGGGAGTGGCCGGCTGGCTCCTGAAAATCCACGATACGCAGGATGGTTCCCAGATGAAAGGTGGCACCAGTGCCGAGTCCGGCTGGTTTGATAATACCAAGTGGCTCCTGCTATCTGCCAGCCAGATGACGGGCAGGTCAATTTTACATCTAGTGAAAAGAGCCGTGGTATTGGTTTGGGGACCTGTGGCTGGGAGTGGCCGGCTGGCTCCTGAAAATCCACGATACGCAGGATGGTTCCCAGATGAAAGGTGGCACCAGTGCCGAGACGGGCTGGTTTCATAGAGGGAAGTGGCTCCTGCAATCTGCCAGCCAGAAGCGGGACAGGTGAGTTTTGTTTGCCAGGGAAAAGGGCCGTGGTTTGTGTTCGGGGGCCTGTGGCTGGGAGTGGCCGGCTGGCTCCTGAAAATCCACGATACGCAGGATGGTTCCCAGATGAAACGTGGCACCAGTGCCAAGTCGGGCTGGTTGGATAGAGGCAAGTGGCTCCTGCAATCTGCCAGCCAGAAGATGGGCAGGTCAGTTTTACTTCCAGGCAAAAGGGCTGTCGTATTTGTTTGAGGACCTGTGGCTGGGAGTGGCCGGCTAGCTCCTGAAAATCCCCAATACGCAGGATGGTTCCCAGATGAAAGGTGGCACCAGTGCCGAGTCGGGCTGGTTTGATAGAGGCAAGTGGCTCCTGCAATCTGCCAGCCAGAAGCAGGGTGGGTAAGTTTTGTTTGCCAGCGAATAGGGCCGTGGTTTGTGTTCGGGGCCTGTGGATGGAAGTGGCCGGCTGGCTCCTGAAAATCCACGATACGCAAGATGGTTCCCAGATGAAAGGTGGCACCAGTGCCAAGTCGGGCTGGTTTGATAATACCAAGTGGCTCCTGCAATCTGCCAGCCAGATGACGGGCAGGTCAGTTTTGCTTCCAGGGAAAAGGGCCGTGGTTTGTGTTCTGGGGCCTGTGGCTGGGAGTGGCCGGCTGGCTCCTGAAAATCCACGATACGCAGGATGGTTCCCAGATGAAAGGTGGCACCAGTGCCAAGTGGGGCGGGTTTGAGAGAGGCAAGTGGTTCCTGCCATCTTCCAGGCAGAAGATGGGCAGGTCAGTTTTAATTCCAGGGAAAAGGGCCGTAGTATTTGTTTAGGGACCTGTGGCTGGGAGTGGCCGCCTGGCTCCTGAAAATCCGCAATACGCAGGATGGTTCCCAGATGAAAGGTGGCACCAGTGCCGAGTCAGGCTGGTTTGATAGAGGGAAGTGGCTCCTGCAATCTGCCAGCCAGAAGCGGGGCGGGTGAGTTTTCTTTGCCAGGTAAAAGGCCGTGGTTTGTGTTCGGGGGCCTGCTGCTGGGAGTGGCCGCCTGGCTCCTGAAAATCCACGATACGCAGGATGGTTCCCAGATGAAAGGTGGCACCAGTGCCAAGTCGGGCTGGTTTGATAATACCAAGTGGCTCCTGCAATCTGCCAGCCAGATGATGGGCAGGTCAGTTTAACTTCCAGGGAAAAGGGCCGTAGTTTTTGTTTGGGGGCCTGTGGCTGGGAGTGGCCGGCTGGCTCCTGAAAATCCACGATACGCAGGATGGTTCCCAGATGAAAGGCGGCAGAAGTGCCAAGTCGGAATGGTTTGATAGTACAAAGTGGCTCCTGCCATCTACCATCCAGAAGAGGGGCATCTCAGTTTTTTTTCCAGGGGAAAGGGCCGTGGATTGTGTTCGGGGGCCTGTGGCTGGGAGTGGCCGGCTGGCTCCTGAAAATCCACGATACGCAGGATGGTTCCCAGATGAAAGGTGGCACCAGTGCCGAGTCGGGCTGGTTTGATAGTACCAAGTGGCTCCTGCAATCTACCAGCCAGATGATGGGAAGGTCAGTTTTACTTCCAAGGAAAAGGGCCGTAGTTTGTGTTTGGGGACCTGTGGCTGGGAGTGGCCGGCTGGCTCCTGAAAATCCACGATACGCAGGATGGTTCCCAGATGAAAGGTGGCGCCAGTGTCGAGTCGGGCTGGATTGATAGAGGCGAGTTGCTCCTGCAATCATCCAGCCCGAAGTTGGGTGTGTGAGTTTTGTTTGCCAGGGAAAAGGGCCGTGGTTTGTGTTGGGGGCCTGTGGCTGGGAGTGGCCGGATGGCTCCTGAAAATCCACGATACGCAGGATGGTTCCCAGATGAAACGTGGCACCAGTGTCGAGTCGGGCTGGTTTGATATGGGGAAGTGGCTCCTGCAATCTGCCAGCCAGATGCGGGGCGGGTGAGTTTTGTTTGCCAGGGAAAAGGGCCGTGGTTTGTGTTCGGGGGCCTGTGGCTGGGAGTGGCCGGCTGGCTCCTGAAAATCCACGATACGCAGGATGGTTCCCAGATGAAAGGTGGCACCAGTGCCAAGTCGGGCTGGTTTGATAGAGGCAAGTGGCTCCTGCAATCTGCCAGCCAGATGACGGGCAGGTCAGTTTTACTTCCAGGGAAAAGGACCGTGTAGTTTGTGTTTGGGGACCTGTGGCTGGGAGTGGCCGGCTGGCTAATGAAAATCCACGATACGCAGGACGGTTCCCAGACCCAAGGTGGCACCAGTGCTGAGTCGGGCTGGTTTGAGAGAGGCAAGTGGCTCCTGCAATCTGCCAGCCAGATGATGGCCAGGTCAGTTTTACTTCCAGGGAAAAAGGCCGTAGTTTTGTTTGGGGACCTGTGGCTGGGAGTGGCCGGCTGGCTCCTGAAAATCCACGATACGTAGGATGGTTCCCAGATGAAATGTGGCACCAGTGTCTCGTCTGGCTGGTTTGATAGAGGCAAGTGTCTCCTGCAATCTGCCAGCCAGATGACGGGCAGGTCAGTTTTACTTCCAGGGAAAAGGCCCGTAGTATTTGTTTGGGGGCCTGTGGCTGGGAGTGGCCGGCTGGCTCCTGAAAATCCACGATACGCAGGATGGTTCCCAGATGAAAGGTGGCACCAGTGCCGAGTCGGTCTGGTTTGATAGAGGGAAGTGGCTCCTGCAATCAGCCAGCCAGAAGCGGGGCGGGTGAGTTTTGTTTGCCAGGGAAAAGGGCCGTGGTTTGTGTTCGGGGGCCTGTGGCTGGGAGTGGCTGGCTGGCTCCTGAAAATCCACGATACGCAGGATGGTTCCCAGATGAAAGGTGGCACCAGTGCCAAGTCGGGCAGGTTTGATAATACCAAGTGGCTCTTGCAATCTGCCAGCCAGAAGCGGGGCGGGTGAGTTTTGTTTCCCAGGGAAAAGGGCCGTGGTTTGTGTTCGGGGGCCTGTGGCTGGGAGTGGCCGGCTGGCTCCTGAAAATCCACGATACGCAGGATGGTTCCCAGTTGAATGGTGGCAGCAGTGCCAAGTCGGACTGGTTTGATAGTACAAAGTTGCTCCTGCAATCTGCCAGCCAGATGACGGGCAGGTCGTTTTTTTTCCAGGGGAAAGGGCCGTAATTTGTGTTCGGGGGCCTGTGGCTGGGAGTGGCCGGCTGGCTCCTGAAAATCCACGATACGCAGGATGGTTCCCAGATGAAATGTGGCACCAGTGCCAAGTCGGGCGGGTTTGATAGTACACAGTAGCTCCTGCCATCTACCATCCAGAAGAGTGGCATCTCAGTTTTTTATCCTGGTGAAAGGGCCGTGGTTTTTGTTTGGGGGCCTGTGGCTGGGAGTGGCCGGCTGCTCCTGAAAATCCACCATAGCCGGTAGATTCACTAGGACATGCAAGACATGAGAGCACAAGAAGAGAGTACACAAGAAGACAGTACAATCTCCTTTTTTCTGAAACACTGTAGCGATCAAATTGAACACAAATCCTCCTTGGCTAGTTCTTGCAAAAGCCTAGGTGTTCTTTTTGTGTTCATACGCCTGGAATATTTAGCTTTGGATCACAGCAGAATGCAGATGACAAATGGAGGCCTTTAAGTCACGTCCAGTATGAAGCAGTATGAAAGAAGAAAGCAGCTGAGAGTGCCAACCCTGCTAAGTAATCTCAGTATTCCTCTTGACATTAGCAGAAATTTGAAATGAGTCTCTGAAAATGACAAAGGAGGCAGAAGAAAAGGGAGCGATGACTCCTCTTGCATAGTGTTTCCTAACAGGGATCTTCAAAATGGAAAGATTGTATCATCCTTTCAACTGAAGGAAGGTATGAAAACAACAGGAAGGAAATGGCATCACATGCTAGAAAGACTCTGGGCAGTGTACTTCTAGACAGAAAGGCCACTGATGGAAAACCAACTAAACTGGCACCAATGCAGCAGCATTGTACTAAAGCCAGAAATCTCCAGCGCTTCACTCTCTGCCATTCCATTCAGATGCACACAGCAGCTCTGCAACAGTCCTACTGATCATCTCCTTGGCAAACTTGGAGTTGAGGGTCCGTGGTTGAAGCAGAGTCCCCAGCAAGATGCAAAGGAGAGCTGCTTTCTTGCAACTTTGCCTTTATCAGTTCCATAGCTTTAAGCCATAACAAACACCATTCAACCAACCACCATACACCAGGCTTTGAACACACTTGTTGATCTACCTCTAATTCAGCTGCCTCACCTTCCCACAGTCCTTTTCTACTTAGCCAATGGAATGGGCCTCAGCCCAAGGCCTTCCTTTTGTAAGCTTCTAGCTAGATGCAGCAGCAAACCACTACTTTCTTCTGTGCCAAGACTTCAGGTAGACGATTTGCATCTGCCCTTCCAGTGAAACCTAACGGGGAGAGAAAAGCCTCTCACAGATGTTCAGTCATTCCATTAGCTACACAGGCCAAATCAAAAGAAAAGCAAGCTATGGGTTTGTGTACTTGCTCCTACACAACACCTGCTGCCCTCTGACAATCAACTAGCAGAAAACCAGCAAAACTGAGACTTGAGGCAAACAACCCTTTGAAGGGAATAATGATGTCAGCAATTATGACAACACATTTCCAGGCTACCGAGATACTTGAAATGTCAGCAAAGGCTGGAGACCAAAGGCTGAACTAATAGGGAAAGGGTAAAAGAATCCCAAGAAAAACATGACCGAAGGTTAAAACAATTCCAAGAAAAACATAGGCAACTGACCTGTTGAAGCCTTCAGGAAATCAGCGGCCGCTGATTTACGTAGGCCATTCAAGTTAATTGACCCGTGCACCTTCCACCCCTTTTTCACCTTTCGGCACCACAGGGTGAATTGTGAGCATGAAATCACAATTCCTTGGATTCTCTTCTTGACTTGACGAGAGAAATTCAGCAACTGAAGTACCTGTTACTGATGTGATACCCAGGAACACCGAGTTGACACATTTCATTTTGTTCAAACACAGCTAGCAAACCTAAGGGGACAAGGCTGGCTTCTTTTCATGACAATTTTCTTGTTTTACAACCTGCTCTGATCCTGGTGAAACTTTTTCATTAGCTTCTCTCTAAAAGCAAAAAGTCCAGTTAACTGTCCCGTCCTACTGCTGCAAGCAAACCACTTGCATTGCCAAGACCAAAAACGGAATTGGAAGGTACAGAGACCCCGGGAGCTATGAGCAGATACGGGGCACATTACGTCAGAAGCCGCCGTCTACAGTGCACTGTGACCGGCACAATCGCCTTTGCGCGAAGAAGCCGCTTCTTCGCCTCCGGAAGCCGGAGAGAGCGGCTGCCTCTGAAAGCTGAAGAATGAAGCTGCACAACACTGGGATAGTGTGCACAGTTTGCAAACTGATAGAAAACAGTACCTTACTACTCTCCTACCTATTCCCAACACATGAACATTCTGTTGGAAAGTGTTTTGGACAACTTTCCTTTTCATCCTGCAAAACACTCTGCAGACTTCGCTGCAACATGTAAAACACCATGGGAGATGTTTTCTGTGCAGGCAGAGTTTTTCCTTGCCAGACATAGTGGAAAAGATCTTTGCAATGATGTAGACCACAAAAGACGCTGAAGACGAAGGTACGGATGTCCCCGGAGCTAAGCGCCGGTCCCGGGAACATTTAGTCAGAAGCCGCCGCACTTTAGAGCACTGTGACCGGTACCATCGCCTTTGCGCGAAGAAGCCGCTTCTTCGCCTCCGGAAGCCGGAGAGAGCAGCAGCTTCGGAAAAGTGAGAATGAAGCTGCACAACCCTGGGATTGTGTGTACAGCTTGCAAACTGATAGAAAACAGTACCTTACCACTTTCCTACCTTTTCCAAACACATGAACATTCGAATGGAAGGTGTTTTCAAAAACTTTCTTTTTCTTTTCGTGCAAAACACTCTGCAGACTTCTCTGCAACATGTACAACACGATGGGAGATGTTTTCATCCCTGACCCAGATTCTCCTTGCCAGACATAGTGGAAAGCATTTTTGCAATGATGTAGACCACAAAAGTCCCGAAAGATGAAATACGGAGCTCCCCGGAGCTAAGCGCCGGTCCCGGGCACATTTCGTCAGAAGCCGCAACCCTGGAGTGCACTGGTACCGGTACAATCGCCTTTGCGCGAAGAAGCCGCTTCTTCACCTCGGGGAGACGGAGAGACCATTATCTATGGAAAGGTGAAGAATGAAGCTGCACAATACTGGGATAGTGTGCAGAGCTTGCAAACTGATCCAAAACAGTACCTTACCACTGTCCTACCTTTTCCAAACACATGAACATTCGATTGGAAGGTGTTTTGGACAACTTTGTTTTTCATTGTGCAAAACACTCAGCAAACCTCTCTGCATCAAGTCAAACACCATGGAGGATGTTTTCTGTGCAGGCACAGTTTCTCCATGCCAGACAGAGTGGAAAAGTTTTTGCAATAATGTAGACCCAAAAGTCCCGAAAGAAGAAGGTACGGATGTCCCCGGAGCTAAGCGCCGGTCCCTGGCACATTTCGTCAGAAGCCGCCGCACTGGAGTGCACTGTGACCGGCACAATCGCCTTTGCGCGAAGAAGCCGCCTCTTCGTCTCCGGGGGCCGGAGAGAGCGGCTGCTTTCGGAAGGTGAAGAATGAAGCTGAACAACACTGGGATAGTGTGCGCAGCTTGCAAACTGATAGAAAACAGTACCTTACCACTTTCCTACCTTTTCCAAACACATGAATATTCGGTTGGAAGGTGTTTTGGAGAACTTTGTTTTTCATGGTGCAAAACACTCAGCAAACCTCTCTGCATCAAGTCAAACACCATGGAGGATGTTTTCTGTGCAGGCACAGTTTCTCCACGCCAGACATAGTGGTAAGGATTTTTGCAATGATGCAGACCCCAAAAGACGCTAAAGACGCAATACGCAGTTCCCCGGAGCTAAGCGCCGGTCCCGTGCACATTTCGTCAGAAGCCGCCGCACTGGAGTGCACTGTGAGCGGCACAATCGCCTTTGCGCGAAGAAGCCGCCTCTTCGTCTCCGGGGGCCGGAGAGAGCGGCTGCTTTCGGAAGCTGAAGAATGAAGCTGAACAACACTGGGATAGTGTGCGCAGCTTGCAAACTGATAGAAAACAGTACCTTACCATTCTCCTACCTTTTCCAAACACATGAATATTCGGTTGGAAGGTGTTTTGCACAACTCTCTTTTTCATCGTGCAAAACACTCAGCAAACCTCTCTGCAACATGTACAACACCATGGAGGATGTTTTCTGCGCTGGCACAGTTTCCCTTTGCCAGACATAGTGGAAAAGTTTTTTGCAATGATGTAGACCCCAAAAGTCCCGAAAGAAGAAGGTACGGATGTCCCCGGAGCTAAGCGCCGGTCCTGGGCACATTTCGTCAGAAGCCGCCGCACTGGAGTGCACTGTGAGCGTCACAATCACCTTTGCGCGAAGAAGCCGCTTCTTCGCCTTCGGGAGCCGGAGAGACCAGTAGCTTCGGAAAGGTGAAGAATGAAGCTGCACAATACTGGGATAGTGTGCAGAGCTTGCAAACTGATCCAAATCAGTACCTTACCACTGTCCTACCTTTTCCAAACACATGAATATTCGGTTGGAAGGTGTTTTCAACATCTTTCTTTTTCATCGTGCAAAACACTCAGCAAACCTCTCTGCAACATGTCAAACACCATGGAGGATGTTTTCTGTGCAGGCAGAGTTTCTCCCTGCCAGACATAGTGGAAAGGATTTCTGCAATGATGTAGACCACAAAAGTCCCGAAAGAAGAAGGTACGGATGTCCCCGGAGCTAAGCGCCGGTCCCGGGCACATTTCGGCAGAAGCCGCCGCACTGCGGAGCACTGTGACCGGCACAATCGCCTTTGCGCGAAGAAGCCGCCTCTTCGTCTCCGGGGGCCGGAGAGAGCGGCTGCTTTCGGAAGGTGAAGAATGAAGCTGCACAATACTGGGATAGTGTGCGCAGCTTGCAAACTGATAGAAAACAGTACCTTACCACTTTCCTACCTTTTCCAAACACATGAACATTCGAGTGGAAGGTGTTTTGAACAACTTTCTTTTTCTTCCTGCAAAACACTCTGCAGACTTCTCTGCAACATGTACAACACGATGGGAGATGTTTTCAGCCCTGACCCAGATTCTCCTTGCCAGACATCGTGGAAAAAGTTTTTGCGAAGTTGGAGAGGACAAGAAACGCTAAAGACGAAAGTATGGAGTTTTCCGTAGCTAGGACTGCATGAAAGCAAAAGACTGCCCTCTTCAAAAATGACAATTAGGAGGACTCGGAAAAGTACAAATCAGCCAGCCTCTTTTTTATCCCCACGAAGTTGATGGGGCAGCTATACCCCGAAAGCCTTGCCTGGCATATGAAGGAGGACAAAGCAATGTACTCGGCATGGATTTTCCTGGGGAATTTCATGCTGAACAACTTTTTCAACACCTCTGATGAATCAACTTGACTGGTAGATGAAGGGAATATTGTCTGCGTGGCCTTCAGGAAAGTTGTTTACATTTCTCTACTTGGCTGCAAACATACATACGGGAAGCAATAATGCAAAAGGGAGGGAACCAGTGTCTTTGAAGTGATGCTGAGTGAAAAGACAAGAGGCAGTGGGCACACACTGAAATACAGGAGATTGCCTATGAACATCACCAAATGATGTTTTACTGTGAGGGTGACAACCGCGGCACAGACTGCCCAGAAAGCTTCTGAAGCCTGGATCTTAGAAGACATTAAAAGTACACCCAGATAGAATCCCGGGCAAGAGGCTCTAGGTATCCTGCTTTAACAGGGGGGTTGGGCCTGGTGAGCCCCACTGAGCCCAACCACAGCCCTCATTCATTCTGTGTAGTGAATTCTCTTCGAGATGCATTTCAAGCACTGGCATGACAATGTTCTGTGCAGACAGAGATCCAAATGGACATGGGATCCATGTTCCTTAAGCAGTGTTCAAGAAGAATGTAAAACTCTGGGACAAGTGTCTCTTCCCTAACTGAATCCCTTTCATGGGAAAATTCCCAGCTATAGAAAGATCTTCTGATACGCATGCTCAGGACTGCCACTGGCTGAGGAAATTTCCCCCTATGTGTATCTAAGACCAGTTAGGATCATCACCCAAGACTTGTCAACATAGTCACAGAATGTCGATTGTAAAGAAGTGACAACTTACATCAGAATGGCAAATATTGGTCCAAAAAATGGATTAATGAATGGGAATTATCAACTTGGGTTAAAAAGAAAAATAAAGATTTGGTCTTTATTTATCAATTTCGTTGCAATATTGATAACAGAAGAAAAAGACCTCACTCTTGGACATTCTGAACTCGAAAAAGATTTTAAAAATTCGTTGTAGAAATCTATTATTATGCCCACATTATTCAAACAATATTAGCTGGTAAACTGTCCCATATTTGTCTAGTTCAGTTTCCAGGGAAAAGGGCCTTGTTTTGTGTTTCCGGGCCTGGTGCTGAGAGTGGCCGGCTGGCTACTGAAAACAAAAGATACGCAGGATGGTTCCCAGATGAAAGGCAGCAGAAGTGCAAGTCGGGCTGGTTTGATAGAGGCAAGTGGCTCCGGCAATCTGCCAGCCAGAAGTGGGGCGGGTGAGTTTTGTTTGCCAGGGAAAAGGGCCGTGGTTTGTGTTCGGGGGCCTGTGGCTGGGAGTGGCCGGCTGGCTCCTGAAAATCCACGATACGCAGGATGGTTCCCAGATGAAAGGTGGCACCAGTGCCGAGTCAGGCTGGATTGATAGAGGCAAGAGGCTCCTGCAATCTGCCAGCCAGATGACGGGTAGGTCAGTTTTACTTCCAATGAAAAGGGCCGTCGTTTGTGTTTGGGGGCCTGTGGCTGGGAGTGGCCGGCTGGCTCCTGAAAATCCACGATACGCAGGATGGTTCCCAGATGAAAGGTGGCACCAGTGCCAAGATGGGCTGGTTTGATATTACCAAGTGGCTGCTGCAATGTGCCAGCCAGATGATGGGCAGGTCAGTTTTACTTCCAGGGAAAAGGGCCGTAGTATTTGTATGGGGACCTGTGGCTGGGAGTGGCCGGCTGGCTCCTGAAAATCCACGATACGCAGGATGGTTCCCAGATGAAAGGTGGCACCAGTGCCAAGTCGGGCTGGATTGATAGAGGCAAGTGGCTCCTGCAATCTGCCAGCCAGATAACGGGCAGGTCAGTTTTAATTCCAGGGAAAAGGGCCATAGTTTGTGTTCGGGGGCCTGTGGCTGGGAGTGGCCGGCTGGCTCCTGAAAATCCACGATACGCAGGATGGTTCCCAGATGAAAGGTGGCACCAGTGCCAAGTTGGGCTGGTTTGAGACAGCCAAGTGTTTCCTGCAATCTGCCAGCCACAAGATGGGCAGGTCAGTTTTAATTCCAGGGAAAGGGGCCGTAGTTTGTGTTTGGGGACATGTGGCTGGGAGTGGCCGGCTGGCTCCTGAAAATCCACAATACGCAGGATGGCTCTCAGACCCAAGGTGGTACCAGTGTCGAGTCAGGCTGGTTTCATAGAGTCAAGTGGCTCCCGCAATCTTCCAGCAAGAAGCGGGGTGGGTTAGTTTTGTTTGCAAGGGAAAAGGGCCGTGGTTTGTGTTCGGGGGCCTGTGGCTGGGAGTGGCCTGCTGGCTCCTGAAAATCTACGATACGCAGGATGGTTCCCAGATGAAAGGTGGCACCAGTGCCGAGTTGGGCAGGTTTGATATGGGGAAGTGGCTCCTGCAATCTGCCAGCCAGAAGCGGGGCGGGTGAGTTTTTTTTGCCAGGGAAAAGGGCCGTGGTTTTTGTTCGGGGGCCTGTGGCTGGGAGTGGCTGGCTGGGTCCTGAAAATCCACGATACGCAGGATGGTTCCCAGATGAAAGGTGGCACCAGTGCCGAGTCGGGCTGGATTGATAGAGGCAAGAGGCTCCTGCAATCTGCCAGCCAGATGACGGGCAGGTCAGTTTTACTTCCAGGGAAAAGGGCCGTAGTTTGTGTTCGGGGGCCTGTGGCTGGGAGTGGCCGGCTGGCTCCGTAAAATCCACGATACGCAGGATGGTTCCCAGATGAAAGGTGGCAGCAGTGCCAAGTCGGGCTGGATTGATAGAGGTAAGTGGCTCCTGCAATCTGCCAGCCAGATGACGGGCAGGTCAGTTTTACTTCCAGGGAAAAGGGCCGTGGTTTGTGTTCGGGGGCCTGTGGCTGGGAGTGGCCGCCTGGCTCCTGAAAATCCATGATCCGCAGGATGGTTCCCAGATGAAAGGTGGCACCAGTGCCAAGATGGGCAGGTTTGATATTACCAAGTGGCTCCTGCAATGTGCCAGCCAGATGATGGGCAGGTCAGTTTTACTTCCAGGGAAAAGGGCCGTAGTATTTGTATGGGGACCTGTGGCTGGGAGTGGCCGGCTGGCTCCTGAAAATCCACGATACGCAATATGGTTCCCAGATGAAAGGTGGCACCAGTGCCATGTCGGGCTGGATTGATAGAGGCACGTGGCTCCTGCAATCTGCCAGCCAGATGACTGGCAGGTCAGTTTTACTTCCAGGGAATAGGGCCGTGGTTTGTGTTCGGGGGCCTGTGGCTGGGAGTGGCCGGCTGGCTCCTGAAAATCCACAATACGCAGGATGGTTCCCAGATGAAAGGTGGCACCAGTGCCAAGTTGGGCTGGTTTGAGACAGCCAAGTGTTTCCTGCAATCTGCCAGCCACAAGATGGGCAGGTCAGTTTTAATTCCAGGGAAAGAGGCCGTAGTTTGTGTTTGGGGACCTGTGGCTGGGAGTGGCTGGCTGGCTCCTGAAAATCCACAATACGCAGGATGGCTCTCAGACCCAAGGTGGCACCAGTGTCGAGTCGGGCTGGTTTCATAGAGTCAAGTGGCTTCTGCAATCTTCCAGCAAGAAGCGGGGTGGGTTAGTTTTCTTTCCAAGGGAAAAGGGCCGTGGTTTGTGTTCGGGGGCCTGTGGCTGGGAGTGGCCTGCTGGCTCCTGAAAATCCACAATACGCTGGATGGTTCCCAGATGAAAGGTGGCACCAGTGTCGAGTTGGGCAGGTTTGATATGGGGAAGGGGCTCCTGCAATCTGCCAGCCAGAAGCGGGCGGGTGAGTTTTGTTTGCCAGGGAAAAGGGCCGTGGTTTTTGTTCGGGGGCCTGTGGCTGGGAGTGGCTGGCTGGCTCCTGAAAATCCACGATACGCAGGATGGTTCCCAGATGAAAGGTGGCACCAGTGCCGAGTCGGGCTGGATTGATAGAGGCAAGAGGCTCCTGCAATCTGCCAGCCAGATGACGGGCAGGTCAGTTTTACTTCCAGGGAAAAGGGCCGTAGTGTGTGTTCGGGGGCCTGTGGCTGGGAGTGGCCGGCTGGCTCCGTAAAATCCACGATACGCAGGATGGTTCCCAGATGAAAGGTGGCACCAGTGCCAAGTCGGGCTGGTTTGATAGAGGCAAGTGGCTCCTGCAATCTGCCAGCCAGAAGCGGGGCGGGTGAGTTTTCTTTGCCAGGGAAAAGGGCCGTGGTTTGTGTTCGGGGCCTGTGGCTGGGAGTGGCCGCCTGGCTCCTGAAAATCCACGATACGCAGGATGGTTCCCAGATGAATGGTGGCACCAGTGCCAAGTTGGGCTGGATTGATAGAGGCAAGTGGCACCTGCAATCTGCCAGCCAGTTGACGGGCAGGGCAGTTTTGTTTTCCAGGGAAAAGCGCCGTGGTTTGTGTTCTGGGGCCTGTGGCTGGGAGTGGCCGGCTGGCTCCTGAAAATCCACGATACGCAGGATGGTTCCCAGATGTAAGGTGGCACCAGTGTCGAGTCGGGCTGGTTTGATAGAGGGAAGTGGCTCCTGCAATCTGCCAGCCAGATGCCGGGCAGGTCAGTTTTATTTCCAGGGAAAAGGGCCGTGGTTTGTGTTCGGGGGGCTGTGGCTGGGAGTGGCCGGCTGGCCCCTAAAAATCCACAATACGCATGATGGTTCCCAGATGAAAGGTGGCACCAGTGCCGAGTCGGGCTGGATTGATAGGGAAGTGGCTCCTGCAATCTGCCAGCCAGAAGACGGGCAGGTCAGTTTTATTCCAGGGAAAAAGGGCCGTAGATTGTTTTGGGGACTGTGGCTGGAGTGGCCGGCTGGCTCCTGAAAATCCACGATACGCAGGATGGTTCCCGATGAAAGGTGGCACCAGTGCGAGTCGGGCTGGTTTGAGAGGGAAGTGGCTCCTGCAATCTGCCAGCCAGAGCGGGGCGGGCAGGTATTTTATTGCCAGGGAAAAGGGCCGTGGTTTGTGTTCGGGGGCCTGTGGCTGGGAGTGGCCGGCTGGCTCCTGAAAATCCACGATACGCAGGATGGTTCCCAGATGAAAGGTGGCACCAGTCCGAGTCGGGCTGGTTGATAGAGGCAAGTGGCTCCTGCAATCTGCCAGCCAGAACGGGCGGGTGAGTTTTTTGCCAGGGAAAAAGGCCGTAATTTGTTTCGGGGACTGTGGGCTGGGAGTGGCCGGCTGGCTCCTGAAAATCCACGATACGCAGGATGGTTCCCAGATGAAAGGTGGCACCAGTACCGAGTCGGCTGGTTTGAACAGAGGAGTGGCTCCTGCAATCTGCCAGCCAGAGACTGGGCAGGTCAGTTTTACTTCCAGGGAAAAGGGCGGTGTTTGTGTTCAGGGGCCTGTGGCTGGGAGTGCCGGCTGGCTCCTGAAAATCCACAATACGCAGGATGGTTCCCAGATGAAAGGTGGCACCAGTGCCAAGTCGGGCTGGTTTGATAGAGGGAAGTGGCTCCTGCAATCTGCCAGCCAGAAGAGGGCGGTAGTTTTTATTCCAGGGAAAAGGCCGTAGTTTGTGTTGGGGCCTGTGGCTGGGAGTGGCCGGCTGGCTCCTGAAAATCCACAATACGCAGGATGGTTCAGATGAAGGTGGCACCAGTCCAAGTCGGCTGGTTTGATAGAGGCAAGTGGCTCCTGCAATCTGCCAGCCAGAGACGGGCAGGTCAGTTTTACTTCCAGGGAAAAGGGCCTGGTTTGTGTTCGGGGGCCTGTGGCTGGGAGTGGCCGGCTGGCTCCTGAAAATCCCAATACGCAGGATGGTTCCCAGATGAAAGGTGGCACCAGTGCCAGTTGGGCATGGTTTGATATGCCAAGTTTTCCTGCAATCTGCCAGCCAAATGGGCAGTGTCAGTTTTTATTCCAGGGAAAGGGCCGTAGTTTGTGTTCTGGGGACCTGTGGCTGGGAGTGGCCGGCTGGCTCCTGAAAATCCACAATACGCAGGATGGTCCCAAGACCAAGGTGGCACCAGTGCGAGTCGGGCTGGTTTCGATAGAGTCAAGTGGCTCCTGCAATCTCCAGCCAGAGAAGCGGGGGGTTAGTTTTTGTTGCCAGGGAAAAGGGCCGTGGTTTGTGTTCGGGGGCCTGTGGCTGGGAGTGGCCGGCTGGCTCCTGAAAATCCACGATACGCAGGATGGTTCCCAGATGAAAGGTGGCACCAGTGCCAAGTTGGGCAGGTTTGATAGAGGCAAGTGGCTCCTGCAATCTGCCAGCCAGAAGGGGCAGGTCCAGTTTTAATTCCAGGGAAAAGGGCCGTAGTTTTTGTTGGGGGCCTGTGGCTGGGAGTGGCCTGCTGGCTCCTGAAAATCCACGATACGCAGGATGGTTCCCAGATGAAAGGTGGCACCAGTGCCAAGTCGGGCTGGTTTGATAAACCAAGTGGCTCCGCAATCTGCCAGCCAGAAGACGGGCAGGTCAGTTTTCTTCCAGGGAAAAGGGCCGTGGTTTGATTTGGGGGCCTGTGGCTGGGAGTGGCCGGCTGGCTCCTGAAAATCCACGATACGCAGGATGGTTCCCAGATGAAAGGTGGCACCAGTGCCAAGTCGGGCTGGTTGATAGGGCAAGTGGCTCCTGCAATCTGCCAGCCAATGAGGGCAGGTCAGTTTTACTTCCAGGGAAAAGGGCCGTAGTTTGTGTTGGGGCCTGTGGCTGGGAGTGGCCGGCTGGCTCCTGAAAATCCACGATACGCAGGATGGTTCCCAGATGAAAGGTGGCACCAGTGCCGAGTCGGGCTGGTTTGATAGAGGCAAGTGGCTCCTGCAATCTGCCAGCCAGATGACGGGCAGGTCAGTTTTATTCCAGGGAAAAGGGCCGTGGTTTGTTTGGGGCCTGTGGCTGGGAGTGGCGGCTGGCTCCTGAAAATCCACGATACGCAGGATGGTTCCCAGATGAAAGGTGGCACCAGTGCCGAGTCGGGCTGGTTTGATATGGGCAAGTGGCTCCTGCAATCTGCCAGCCAGAAGATGGGCAGGTCAGTTTTATTTCCAGGGAAAAGGGCCGTAGTATTTGTTTGGGGACCTGTGGCTGGGAGTGGCCGGCTGGCTCCTGAAAATCCACGATACGCAGGATGGTTCCCAGATGAAAGGTGGCACCAGTGCCGAGTCGGGCTGGTTTGATAGAGGCAAGTGCCTCTTGCAATCTGCCAGCCAGAAGGGGCGGGTGATTTTGTTTGCCAGGGAAAAGGGCCGTGGTTTGTGTTCGGGGGCCTGTGGCTGGGAGTGGCCGGCTGGCTCCTGAAAATCCACGATACGCAGGATGGTTCCCAGATGAAAGGTGGCACCAGTGCCGAGTCGGGCTGGTTTGATAGAGGCAAGTGGCTCCTGCAATCTGCCAGCCAGAAGATGGGCAGGTCAGTTTTCTTGCCAGGGAAAAGGGCCGTAGGTTTGTGTTTGGGGGCCTGTGGCTGGGAGTGGCCGGCTGGCTCCTGAAAATCCACGATACGCAGGATGGTTCCCAGATGAAAGGTGGCACCAGTGCCGAGTCGGGCTGGATTGATAGAGGCAAGTGGCTCCTGCAATCTGCCAGCCAGAAGCGGGGCGGTAGTTTTTTTCCAGGGAAAAGGGCCGTAGTTTGTGTTCGGGGGCCTGTGGCTGGGAGTGGCCGGCTGGCTCCTGAAAATCCACGATACGCAGGATGGTTCCCAGATGAAAGGTGGCACCAGTGCCAAGTCGGGCTGGTTTGATAGAGGGAAGTGGCTCCTGCAATCTGCCAGCCAGATGCGGGCGGGTAGTTTTATTTCCAGGGAAAAGGGCCGTGGTTTGTGTTTCGGGGCCTGTGGCTGGGAGTGGCCGGCTGGCTCCTGAAAATCCACGATACGCAGGATGGTTCCCAGATGAAAGGTGGCACCAGTGCCGAGTCGGGCTGGTTTGATAGAGGGAAGTGGCTCCTGCAATCTGCCAGCCAGAAGCGGGGCGGGTGAGTTTTTTTGCCAGGGAAAAGGGCCGTGGTTTGTGTTCGGGGCCTGTGGCTGGGAGTGGCGGCTGGCTCCTGAAAATCCACGATACGCAGGATGGTTCCCAAGATGAAAGGTGGCACCAGTGCCGAGTCGGGCTGGTTTGATAGAGGCAAGTGGCTCCTGCAATCTGCCAGCCAGATGAGGGCAGGTCAGTTTTACTTCCAGGGAAAAGGGCCGTGGTTTGTGTTCGGGGCCTGTGGCTGGAGTGGCCGGCTGGCTCCTGAAAATCCACGATACGCAGGATGGTTCCCAGATGAAAGGTGGCACCAGTGCCAAGTCGGGCTGGTTTGATAGTACGAAGTGTGTCCTGCAATCTGCCAGCCAGAAGATGGGCAGGTCAGTTTTACTTCCAGGGAAAAGGGCCGTAGTTTGTGTTTGGGGACCTGTGGCTGGGAGT